>NW_011430612.1:0-519 GCF_000754665.1 Bison bison bison
CTGTACCATACTGAAAATCACCACCAGAGGGCAGCAGACTCCACGAGTCCAGGTGAGGAGCGTGGAAAGGCCATGGACTGAGGGACCAGGAAAGCCTCACAGGAGGCAAGAGGGGCCTCTAGCATTGCCAAACCCTCATCCACCCCACCTTCCACACACAGAAAGGCACGCTTCTGCTCCTGCAGAATCACCTGATCCCTGTATATTCAGTTATGTCCTCCAGGTACAGTCCTTTATATCCTCATTATGGCAAAGGCTGGTGGTTTGTAAACTTGGCTGCAAATTCAAATCACCAGGAGAACTCTATAAAATCCCAGTGCTGAGGCCTCATCTCAGCTAAATCAGAATCTCAAGGAGGAAAGGCAGGAGTCAACACTTTGATTAATGAAACCCTACAGGTGATTCCACCCTGCAGCCAACTGAGAACCACTGCTGGAGGCAAAAGATTTCATTTCTTCCCAAATGACAAATGCTTTCATTCACATCTCTGACAAAACATGGTCCATTGAAGAAGGGAAT
>NW_011430613.1:0-625 GCF_000754665.1 Bison bison bison
AGGTTACCCTACCATGACTCGAGAGCAATGACGCGCTCCCCCTCGCCACTCGCAAGGAGACCCGACTTCCCTGGCGCCCCACGAGAGGCTCACTGACCTCGCCTTCGTACCTCGTGGAAACCGCACCCTGGGGCCTCCGCTCGAGAACCACCCCGAGACGCCCCCGTCATCGCGGAGATGAGGGCCTTCGTCTCCTGCATGGCCTAGAGGCCAACCACGCGACCTGTCTCCAAACGCCTCAGGAGGTTTGACTCCCTTTAGTCCACCCAGTGAGCTCCAAGAGATACCCGTCACGACTCGAGAGCAGAGCGGGGTTCTTTGCTTCCACTCGAGATGAATGCCTGTCTCCCCGGGTGCGTCTGGAATGCAACCCCCGAGATCCCGGTCGCCCCCTGGAGAGGAACATTGGCTTCTGGACACAAGCCTAGATGAGGTCTATTGGCCCTGCAGTCACTCGAGAGCAATCCCCAGCTTTCCTTCGCAACTCGAATGGAAGATTGGACTTCCCTGGGTCAACACAAAGAGGCATCCCCGAATTCCGCGTCGTAACTCGAGAATCCCGACGCAACTCGAGAAAACCACGTGTTCCCCATCATCGCAAGATGAAGCCCTTTACCCGCTACAG
>NW_011430614.1:0-588 GCF_000754665.1 Bison bison bison
ATACGAATGCCCCCGGCCGTCCCTCTTAATCATGGCCTCAGTTCCGAAAACCAACAAAATAGAACCGCGGTCCTATTCCATTATTCCTAGCTGCGGTATCCAGGCGGCTCGGGCCTGCTTTGAACACTCTAATTTTTTCAAAGTAAACGCTTCGGGCCCCGCGGGTACACTCAGCTAAGAGCATCGAGGGGGCGCCGAGAGGCAAGGGGCGGGGACGGGCGGTGGCTCGCCTCGCGGCGGACCGCCCGCCCGCTCCCAAGATCCAACTACGAGCTTTTTAACTGCAGCAACTTTAATATACGCTATTGGAGCTGGAATTACCGCGGCTGCTGGCACCAGACTTGCCCTCCAATGGATCCTGCGGAAGGATTTAAAGTGGACTCATTCCAATTACAGGGCCTCGAAAAGAGTCCTGTATTGTTATTTTTCGTCACTACCTCCCCGGGTCGGGAGTGGGTAAATTTGCGCGCCTGCTGCCTTTCCTTGGATGTGGTAGCCGTTTTCTCAGGCTCCCTCTCCGGAATCGAACCCTGATTCCCCGTACCCGTGTCACCATGGTAGGCACAGCGACTACCATCGAAAGTTATA
>NW_011430615.1:0-668 GCF_000754665.1 Bison bison bison
AAGGGCCAGAACCCTGAACTCTGGCCGGCTGGCCCAGCCCTGCTTCTGGCACTTTGGAGGCCAGCGGGCCCTTGACCACCTGCTGGGATGGGAAAGGGAAGGGTCCACGAATTGCACCCTAGAATCTTAGTAGGGTGCAAGGGTTTCAAAACCCGGTGGCCGCCCAGGCAGAAAACAAGGGAGGAGGGCACCCTGCTGCCCTTTCATGGCAGCATCTGTGGCTGTCCTGCTGAGGGGGCCTTTCCATGGGGACCGTGTGCAGTACAAGTTTGGTGTTTTGGAACCGAATAATTAGAACGTGTAAAAATTTTAAATGATGTGGTGGTTTGATTCAAACAAAACAAAACACCAAGCTCCAAGTTTTTTGCAAATTTAGGTCTTAATATTGAAGGCCTGTTTTCCTTCCACTGTGGCATTCTACGAGAAATGTGCGGGTTGTTTTTTTTGTTTGTTTTTTTTTTTTAATTTGTTTTTTTGTTTTTCTTTTTTTTTTAGTAAAAGTATTTCCGAAAAATGAGGGAAACAGGAAGCCCAGAGGTGCCCCTGTAGTTTGGCGAAGGCCTTAGGAGGTCACTTGGAAATGCTGCTGGCTGTGAGGGGGGGAGGGGCAGGATGTGCACAGAGCTGTGCAGGCTTGTCCTTTGCATGGATGTTCTTTGTAGAAATCC
>NW_011430616.1:0-570 GCF_000754665.1 Bison bison bison
GGGACTGCTATCTCTCTTTCAATTTCCCCTACTGCCACTAAATTGTCTTTCAGGTCTTAATCGCATGTGACCCTTTCCCTTTCAATGAGACCTTTCCTGGCCACTTTATCAATTACAACACACCTAAACCCCTCACCCTATTCCTCTTCCTCAATTTTCTCCTTAGAACTTAGCACCATGGAACACACTACAATAGTTTGCTTATTTAACACGTTTACTGTCTGTCTCTACCTCCACAACATAAGCTCTGTGAAGGCAGGGATTTTTCTATGTGTTAAGAATGGGGCTTAAGACAAAACGGACTCAGTAAATATTGATGGAATGAAGAAACTGGACAGGACTTAGTGACTAAAGAACAATAACAAATATTTTATAAAGCTAATGGCAAAGTTAAGGGTTAATATCTACTATAAATACTTGTAAACTATCCACTTTTTTGTCAACGTTTTTACTTCCAAGGGCTTCCCACCACAACTTAGACGTGTGTTTAGGAAAGGTAAAATACAGGCATATCTAGAGAGAAAAGTACCTGCTACAAGATAACAAAACCCAATAAATCATCTTCTATGT
>NW_011430617.1:0-690 GCF_000754665.1 Bison bison bison
ATTCCCTGGCCACAGTGATTGGTCCAGCACTGTGTATGGACCTAAAACGGACCAATAAGAGTGAATCTTAGGAGTTTTGCTTGAGTGGTAAGAAGATGGTACCTTCCTCCTATAGGGCTGGAAGTGCTGAGAAGATGCTGATGGCCTCTTTATAGGGACATCCTACCTGAGAATTAGCCTTTCCAGAGGGAAGAGATGCTGAGAGATGGCAAGAGAAAAACAAGGTCCAGTGATATTTGAGCCTTCCTCAAGCTGAACCTGAAGCCAGATGATCCCAGGGACATCTCAGTCCTCTGAGCCCCTACATTCTGGTTAAGGTCATTTCTGATTAGGTTTTCTGTCATAGAAACCTCACCTCCACCCCTAATCCCAATTAACATAAGGGCTTGGCACAGAGTTTGGGGATTTATGACATCCCCCTCGGGAGTCACAGTGAGTGTCTGAAAGACAGTTTGGGTGGTTTCTTCCACACGCAGCTTGGGGACTGTATCCCCTCGGAATGATGTGAACATTAGCTTTGGGATCCTCTAACCTCTCTTAGTTTAGGAATTTGTGGGTCTATGAATCTACGTCTTGGTGGCCCCAACACACGACAGTCCTGAACACGGAGGACTGAGCAGGACAGGGCTTACCTGAAGAAGCTGTATTGACCTTTCCCGAGGTACTTTATCTTAAAGTTTCCTGAGAAAT
>NW_011430618.1:0-514 GCF_000754665.1 Bison bison bison
GGTCCTTTTTATTTCTGTGGTGTCAGTTGCAAATTTGCTTTTATTTTTAATTTTAGGAGCATCATTTTTTTCTTAAAGAGTCTGGATGAAAGTTTATTAATTTTATTATCTTTTCAAAAAACCCAGATTTTGGTTTCATTAATCTTTTGTATTATTTCCTTTTCTTGGCCATCATGGCTACTCCATTTCTTCTAAGGGATTCCTGCCCTCAGTAGTAGATATAATGGTCATCTGAGTTAAATTCACTCATTCCAGTCCATTTTAGTTCGCTGATTCCTAGAGTGTCGACATTCACTCTTGCCATCTCCTGTTTGACCACTTCCAATTTGCCTTGATTCATGGACCTAACATTCTGGGTTCCTATGCAATATTGCTCTTTACAGCATAGGACCTTGATTCTATCACCAGTCACATCCACAACTGAGCATTGTTTTGCTTTGGCTCCATCCCTTCATTCTTTCTGGAGTTATTTCTCCACTGATTTCCTGTGAAAAGCAAGAGGGTTCCAGAAAAA
>NW_011430619.1:0-552 GCF_000754665.1 Bison bison bison
AATATACAACTTTGACATATTCCTTATCCTATGTGAAGCTAGTCATTCCATGTCCCGTTCAAACTGCTGTTTTCCAGCCTGCATAGAGGCTTCTCAAGAGGCAGGTCAGCTGCTCTGGTATTCCCATCTCTTTCAGAATTTCTCAACATTTATTGTAATCCACACAGTCAAAGTCTTTGGAATAGTCAATAAAGCAAAAGTAGATCTTTTTCTGGAACTCCCTTGCTTGATTGATGATCCAGTGGATGTTGGCCATTTGATCTCTGTTTCCTCTGACTTTTCGAAAACCAGCTTGAACATCTTGAAGTTTACGGTTCATGTATTGCTGAAGCATGGCTTGGAGAATTTTTATCATTACTTTACTAGCATGTGAGATGAATGCAAATGTGCAGTAGTTTGAGCATTCTTTGGCATTGCCTTACTTTGGGATTGGAATGAAAACTAACCTTTTAAAGTCCCGAGCCACTGCTGAGTTTTTCAAATTTGCTGACATATCGAGTGCAGCACTTCCATAGCATAATCTTTTAGGATTTTAAATAGCTCAACTGCAAT
>NW_011430620.1:0-604 GCF_000754665.1 Bison bison bison
CATGATTTGTAGAAATTATTTTTGCCATGGAACTCTTTACAAAGTTATCTTCTAATTTTATTTTCCCTAGCACATTCTACTTAGGCTAGCAATACATTGTAAGTGCTCTATTTAATAATGCTGCATAGGAAGCTTTATGTCTGTTCCAGTGATTAAATTTACTGAAAGTAACTATGTAAACTTAATTTTTTTAATCTAATATTATATCCAAAAAGATATTTATCCAATGAATATGCCAAAATCAGTGTCTGCATTTGTTAAACATAACTTTTTACAATTCCTGTTTACTAATATCTCCAACTAATCTTATATTTTTCCAAAAAATGCACAGTGTCTAATTGCATGCAACTGGATATAAGCTTCAAATGTGCTTACTTGGATCATTCTCTGTTTGGAAAAGAATATCTACCATTATAACCAAGGTTTCTCTTTTTATTTAGTTTTAAAGCAGCTAGAAAACATAACGCAGTGAACTCATCTTTAAAGAGGTTTTCCTATTGGTATCGTCAGAGCTTTAAACACTGGCAAGTAGGATTGCAGATGGTTCCGTCGTGTATGATACAGCCTATCAAATGACTGATTCTTACATGGCAGATGGCTGAGG
>NW_011430621.1:0-512 GCF_000754665.1 Bison bison bison
TTAGACTTTAAAACAAAGGCTGTGAAAAGAGACAAAGAAGGTCACTACATAATGATCAAAGGATCAATCCAAGAAGAAGATATAACAATTATAAATATATATCCACCCAACATGGGAGCACCGCAGTATGTAAGACAAATCCTAACAAGTATGAAAGGAGAAATTAACAATAACACAATAATAGTGGGAGAATTTAATACCCCACTCACACTTATGGATAGATCAACTGAACAGAAAATTAACAAGGAAAAAAAAAATGTATACTATAAAGTTCACTAAAGCAAAGCACAGTAAAATGAGGTATGGCAATAAAAGGCGTTAAATTTATCAAAATAAAAAAAAAAAATAAGTAGCTAGAAAAATTAAAGCTGTACAAAAAAAATAAATAAATAAACATGTCACTTCTCCCTTCCTTGGTGCTGGGACTTGTTGCTGTCCCCACAGGGGCAGTTCCTCCCTGCTTGTGTCTTTGGTAGTCATGTGCAGTCGTCCGTGGGTGCAAAGAACTGTCC
>NW_011430622.1:0-826 GCF_000754665.1 Bison bison bison
GGAAGATTGGACTTCCCTGGGCCAACACAAGAGGCATCCTGAATTCCCCGTCGTAACTCGAGAATCCTGCCGCAACTCGAGAAAATCCACGTGGTTCTCCCGTCATCGCAAGATGGAGCCCTTTCCCGCTACAATGTCTCAGGAGAAGTCCCACATTAGGTATTGGAGGTCGAAACGGTACTTGGCACCCTTGATGCGACCCACAAAGTTCCCCGACATCCCCGGTCTCCCTTGAGAGGAACACCGAGGTTTTCCGGCACCACTTCCTCTGAGCCCCTTCTACCCTCCTGATCTGGACAGGAGGGTCGACTCCCCTGCTTTGTCTGGAAGGGGTTCCCGACCTTCCGGTCACACCTCAGGATGAGGCCGGTCTCACGACGACATTCCAGACGTGGCCTCGTGGGTGGTTCCACATTTCGAAGGACCCCGATTTCCCGGTCCCCTCTTGATAAGAACCCGATGCCCGGACACCTCTTCGAACTCCACCCTGTGAATGAAGTCAACACGAAGGGCAGTGACTCGCCTGTGCATCGTCGGGAAAAGACCCCCAGGTTCCAAATACCGCTCGACAAGTGGCCTGTCTCCCCGGGAACACCTCGAGAGGCAAGTGGAGTTCCATGCCTCAACCCAAGACGAGGCCTGACTCTCCTGTCCCAAGTCTGCAGGGACCTTGCGATCGGAGTCTGAAGTCAGAGGAACCCTGAGGTTCCTGTCTCAACTGGAGATGAGGCCCTCTTCCAATGCACCAAACCTAGTGGAGTGCCGAGAGGCCCCTCCCACCTCCAGTTTCCCTCGCTTCTCAGAGAAACCATGAGAAGACCCCTGA
>NW_011430623.1:0-508 GCF_000754665.1 Bison bison bison
TTTTTCCTTTGCTTTTCACTTCTCTTCTTTTCACAGCTATTTGTAAGACCTCCCCAGACAGCCGTTTTGCTTTTTTGCATTTCTTTTCCATGGGGATGGTCTTGATTCCTGTCTCCTATACAATGTCACAAACCTCTGTCCATAGTTCATCAGGCACTCTATCAGATCTAGTCCCTTAAATCTATTTCTCACTTCCACTCTATAATCATAAGGGATTTAATTTAGGTCATACATGAATGGTCTAATGGTTTTCCCTACTTTCTTCAATTTAAGTCTGAATTTGGCAATAAGGAGTTCATGATCTGAGCCACAGTCAGCTCCCGGTCTTTTTTGCTGACTGTACATGCAGAGCTCAGTTCAAATGCCCTCACTAGTTGGCAAGTCTCAGCTTCTCCTAGAGCTGGCTGCCTCATCTGGACAGTGGGCATGATTGTTGTCCCACCTCTGTGGTGTTTGCACAGATGAAAGGGATAGATGCTTGGGTTCGACCTTCCATAGCTGTGACCCT
>NW_011430624.1:0-532 GCF_000754665.1 Bison bison bison
ATTTCCCGGTCCCCTCTTGATAAGAACCCGATGCCCGGACACCTCTCCGAACTCCACCCTGTGAATGAAGTCAACACGAAGGGGCAGTGACTCGCCCGTGCATCGTCCGGAAAAAACCCCCAGGTGCCAAATACAGCTCGACAAGTGGCCTCTCTCCCCGGGGACACCTCGAGAGGCAAGCGGAGTTCCATGCCTCAACCCAAGACGAGGCCTGACTCTCCTGTCCCCAGTCTGCAGGGACCCTGCGATCGGAGTCTGAAATCAGAGGAACCCTGAGGTTCCTGCCTCAACTGGAGATGAGGCCCTCTTCCAATGCACCAAAACCCCGTGGAGTCCCGAGAGGCCCCTCCCACCTCCAGTTTCCCTGACTTCTCAGAGCCACCATGAGAAGCCCCCCCTGAGGTCACCTGCACAAGTCGAGGGAAGCCAGGGTTTCCTGCCTCAACCCGAGAAAGACCTCGAGAGACCTTCTTCAACACGTCTCGAGGCCAGATTCCCCTCCCATGACTCGAGAGCAATGACGCGCTCCCCC
>NW_011430625.1:0-628 GCF_000754665.1 Bison bison bison
GGGTTCTTACCAAGAGGGGACCGGGAAATCGGGGTGCTTCGCAATGTGGAAGCACCCACGAGGCCACGTCTGGAATGTCGTCGTGAGCCCGGCCTCATCCTGAGGTGCGACCGGAAGGTCGGGAACCCCTTCCAGACAAAGCAGGGGAGTCGACCGTCCTGTCGAGATAAGGAGGGTAGAAGGGGCTCAGAGGAAGTGGTGCCGGAAAACCTCGGTGTTCCTCTCCTGGGAGACCGGGATGCCGGGGAACTTTGTGGGGGCGCATCAAGGGTGCCAAGTACCGTTTCGACCTCCAATTCCTAACGTGGGACTTCTCCTTGAGACGCTGTAGCGGGAAAGGGCTTCATCTTGCGATGACAGGGGAACCACGTGGTTTTTCTCGAGTTGCGGCGGATTCTCGAGTTACGACGGGGAATTCGGGATGCCTCTTGTGTTGGCCCAGGGAAGTCCAATCTTCCATTCGAGTTGCGAAGGAAAGCTGGGGATTGCTCTCGAGTGACTGCAGGGCCAATAGACCTCAATCTAGGCTTGTGTCCAGAAGCCAATGTTCCTCTCCAGGGGCACCGGGGATCGTCGGGGTTGCATTCCAGACGCACCCGGGGGACAGGCATTCATCTCGAGTGGAAGC
>NW_011430626.1:0-573 GCF_000754665.1 Bison bison bison
GGGGGCAGATGTGCACAGAGCTCTGCAGGCTTGTCCTTTGCATGGATGTTCTTTGTAGAAATCCACCTCGGAGCCATCTCCTGATGTGTAAGAATTTCCCAGACAAGCCTTGAGCTAAGCAATGCGGTTTTCTCCTTAGGAAATGTTGGTCTTCAGCGATGTTCAAAGCCTGTGTATTTCCGCTAGACTCTGGCTTCAGGTCGGTTCCCCCAAAAGGCTCAGAAGCGACCTGAACCAAACAGTAAGTTTTCCTCCTACCTTGTTCTCCTCATCTATGTTAAGGAAATGACATATTTGCCGTGGAAATCTGCCTTTCTTCAAGATTCATGTCAATCATTTTTTAGCCCGGGATGACTCACCTGCTGCCCATGTTATCTCAATGCATGTCGTGGGTGAGGGGGTCTGGTGTCATGCTCTGAGACACTGCCTTTGTTTCCTTAGCAGACTGCTAGTGGCTGCATCACCTCGGGCTAAAGACCCGCAGGGGGTACTCTTACTGCCCCCCCCACCCGCCCAAGTCTATGTCAGCAGCTTTCTCGATCTTTTTGATCCTTTCCTAACACTTGATGACAC
>NW_011430627.1:0-766 GCF_000754665.1 Bison bison bison
GGCAGTGACTCGCCCGTGCATCATCCGGAAAAGACCCCCAGGTTCCAAATACCGCTCGACAAGTGGCCTCTCTCCCCGGGGACACCTCGAGAGGCAAGCGGAGTTCCATGCCTCAACCCAAGACGAGGCCTGACTCTCCTGTCCCCAGTCTGCAGGGACCCTGCGATCGGAGCCTGAAATCACAGGAACCCTGAGGTTCCTGCCTCAACTGGAGATGAGGCCCTCTTCCAATGCACCAAACCCCGTGGAGTCCCGAGACGGCCCCCCCCCACTCCAGTTTCCCTGACTTCTCAGAGCCACCATGAGAAGCCCCCTGAGGTCACCTGCACAAGTCGAGGAAGCCAGGGTTTCCGCCTCAACCCGAGAAAGACCTCGAGAGACCTTCTTCCACACGTCTCCGAGGCCAGGTTCCCTACCATGACTCGAGAGCAATGACGCGCTCCCCCTCGCCTCTCGCATGGAGACCCGACTTCCCTGGCGCCCCACGAGAGGCTCACTGACCTCGCCGTCGTACCTCGTGAGAAAACCGCACCCTGGGGCCGCCGCTCGAGAACCACCCCGAGATCCCCCGTCATCGCGGAGATGAGGGCCTTCGTCTCCTGCATGGCCTAGAGGCCAACCTCGCGACCTCTCTCCAAACGCCTCAGGAGGCTTGACTCCCTTTAGTCCACCCAGTGAGCTCCAAGACATACCCGTCGCGACTCGAGAGCAGAGCGGGGTTCTTTGCTTCCACTCGAGATGAATGCCTGTCTCCCCGGGTGCGTCT
>NW_011430628.1:0-739 GCF_000754665.1 Bison bison bison
TTTCTGCCATTGACGAATGAAAGGAGGGAGACTGTGCTCTACCTCCGGAGGAAGCAGAGGGCTTACAGGACGCTGCGGCCGGGCGCCCTGACGAGCCCCCTCCCCCTCTACACAAACCTTTAAAAATTTATCCAACAATTTCTGATTTAAGGTGACTACTCCACCTCCGCTTGCACCTCCCAGGGCCTAAGAATTCCCCAGTTTACATCCAAAGTCTCCCAGAGCATTGCCTAAAGCTGAAAAAGATAAAAAAGACTTCTTTTAAACAAAGGAGCTTTTAAAAAATACACAATATACAGAGCCTGCTCCTTGAAGAAAACCCCCTCAGGGGGGCCTCACTCAAGCAAAAAAAAATAATAAATAAAAAGAGAAAAAAAAAGGTAAAAAAAATAGAGAAAGATACTAAAGATAGAGAAAAAGCTAAAGAGTGAAAAGGAGAGAGGAACAGAGAGGGAAGGAATCAGGGAATGCAGCAAGATTGAGAAAGGAAGAAAGGAAGTTAGAAAAAAGAGATACAAGAGAGAAAGAGAGGGACGAGGGAAGAAAAAGAGAGAAAGAGGATAAAGGGAAAGAAACAAAGGAAAGAGAAGGGTAGCGAAAAAATGAAGGGGGAGAAAAAAAGTGAGAAAAGCAGGAAGAGAGGAAGAGAGAGACGTAAGAGACGACTAGTGGACCAGATGACCCTGGCGAAGCTCCCCCTCCCCCCCACCCCCCCTGCGCAAAACCTTAAAAAAAAAAA
>NW_011430629.1:0-600 GCF_000754665.1 Bison bison bison
TCTAATCTCCTTCTGCTCCAATGTATCTTTTACAAACTTGCAAAATCGATTTTTCTATGCTACACTTATTATTATTTGGCATTTCATCAAGTCTTCAACAATTAATGAATTACATATAGACTCTATCTTCTTCAGATATACAAGTAAGTGTATCATGTTATAAAGAAAGCTGTTCTGACACATTTTTACAGAGACTTTTTACTAAGGTACAGGTTGGTAGAAGATTAACAAAATTAACATACAAGTAGTAGATATTAAATAAGGATTGATGTGGGCAAAAACCTAGGTTTAACTACCTATCAGGATTCTTTATTTTAATTTTTAATGGTTAAGTGAAACTTGTAAGTTGTTTAACTACTGATTGACTGTTGCCTTTCAGCCAGGGGTCAGAATAGCTGATTTCCAACTCATGTGAGTATGGCACAAACTTCACACTATGTGCTTAAGAAACAAGTCAGTAATCCTGAAGTACAGATAACAGGATATCTGAAAATTAAAGCTATACTGCTTTCATTAAAAGAAATATTCATCAATAAACCAACACTTTAATGAAGAGTAAAATAATCCAATGAAAAGAAAGAAAAGTCACCTGGTCAGGCA
>NW_011430630.1:0-536 GCF_000754665.1 Bison bison bison
ATTGTTGATAGTAGTCTCTTATGATCCTTTGTATTTCTGTGTTGTCTGTGTGATCTCTCCATTTTCGTTTCTAATTTTGTTGATTTGATTTTTCTCCCTTTGTTTCTTGATGAGTCTGGCTAATGGTTTGTCAATTTTATTTATCCTTTCAAAGAACCAGCTTTTGGTTTTGTTGATTTTTGCTATGGTCTCTTTTGTTTCTTTTGCATTTATTTCTGCTCTAATTTTTAAGATTTCTTTCCTTCTACTAACCCTGGGGTTCTTCATTTCTTCCTTTTCTAGTTGCTTTAGGTGTAGAGTTAGGTTATTTATTTGACTTTTTTCTTGTTTCTTGAGGTGTGCCTGTATTGCTATGAACTTTCCCGTTAGGACTGCTTTTACCGTGTCCCACAGGTTTTGGGTTGTTGTGTTTTCATTTTCATTCGTTTCTATGCAAATTTTGATTTCTTTTTTGATTTCTTCTGTGATTTGTTGGTTATTTCAGCAGTATGTTGTTCAGCCTCCATATGTTGGTAATTTTTAATTAGTTTTTCTCC
>NW_011430631.1:0-563 GCF_000754665.1 Bison bison bison
GAAAAAGAACATTAACAAAGGAATGTATATAAATCTATATATCCATATCTAAGTTACTTTCACACTTCCTCAAAGGAAACACGGTCTCAATGACCATTGTCCATGATCAAAGTACAGTAAGTCTACTCTGTATGAATGAGTTCTGTTCCAAAAGCGAATTCATAGGTCCAATTTGATCGTAAATCCAACACAGTCAGCCTCGGTACCCAACTAACACAACTGGCTACACTCCGCTGTTTGTAAGCTTGCTTCCAGACATCCTGGGCTTGAAATTAAAAAACTGCTCTACTGTACTGTAAAGTACACAAAAGCACAGCCACCTGTAGTGGATGGACACACATGACCGTGCACGCCAGATGCATGAACTAATGTGATTGGACATGCAAACACACATTCGCATCTTTGAAAGTTTCGAAACTCAAATGTTTGTATGAGGGGACTTTATCCATCTCTGGCTAATGTGTATTACTCATCAAATTCCTCTATAGTTCTCACTGAGAGTCTCTTCCACCCAAGAGAACTGGAAACATGGTCATACAAAAATGTGTACACTAATGTTTCAC
>NW_011430632.1:0-534 GCF_000754665.1 Bison bison bison
AGGGTGAGGGTGTAGTGGGTTTTAGTTAAGGAAAGAATTTACTTAGCCTAAGGTCTAACGTGATTAATATCAAAGGTTAATACTTATTTCTTCTATATATTCATTAATGTGTGTAAGGGCAGGGGATATGGAGACTTAGCAACAAACATTGGCTCAACAAATGAAAAACCCTTCATCAACACAATTTCTAATTAGCCCACTCACTATACTTATAGTTTTCTAACTTCTCTAAAAGAACCTGTTTTTAGAGGGTTTAAAGCATCTCGTGCCTCTCACGGTTGGGAGGCTGTGAGCAATCACATGTGGCCGGAGGAGCCTGTCAGGCAGGCTAGAGAACCTTCAGAGGAGTTTGTAGGTTAAAACACTCTTGTCACACCCAAGAGTTTTTATTGACTGGAGCTCTAGGTTAACTCCTTCTCCGAAAGAGGTGGTGGGGGACAGCCCCCCGTAAAAGTCAGAGGTGTAGGTAAAGAGCACAAAGTAGTAAAGTAGGGAAGCTCTGGTTATGGGGGTAGACGCTCGAGGATTTTCCAG
>NW_011430633.1:0-534 GCF_000754665.1 Bison bison bison
CATGGACTGCAGCCCACCAGGCTTCTCTGTCCATGAGATTTTCCAGGCAAGAATACTGGAGTGGGTTGTCACTTTCTTCTCCAGGGGATCTTCCTAACCCAGGGATCGAACCCTGGTCTCCTGCACTGCAGGCAGAGTCTTTACCAACTGAGCTACAAGGGAAGCAAAAAAACAAAACAAAACAAAACAAACAAAACACCTCATAATTTATATAATAAAATGCACTGTAACAGAATAAAAAAATGCTATCATGTTCAAAATGTGAGTTTAGTACACTTCCTCTTTTTTTTCTACTAAAAACTTATTTTAATTTTCCCAAGCTTACTAGTAGGAAGAATAAAATATTTTTGTCTCTAAGAATAAAAGGGATTTAAAAACACTGTCCACAAAGCTCCACAACAGTACTCTATACACTAAGAAAAACTGAATACTCTTTTCCAAAAAAATCAATACCAGTACCATAAAATGTTGTCCTTGATTAGCTGAAAACAGGTATGATCTCTTAAGAGTTGTTTTTAAGAGTGTAAAAGAGGC
>NW_011430634.1:0-585 GCF_000754665.1 Bison bison bison
GGCCCCGCTCCGGAGGTGGGGACCCGCCCGCCGGAGTCGTGAGGGTTGACGGGGAGAGGCGGGCGCGTGTGCGGCCGCCCCCCCCGACCCCAAACCCGTGGGGTCCGGTCGCCCGAGGCGTCTCCTGGCACACATGCTGTTTCTTTTTCAAAGTCCCGATGGGTCCGGAGACGTGGATGGACCGGACCCTGCTTCCGCGGGTGCCGGGAGGCGCGCCGACCCTTCAGCGTGCCTTCGTGGGTCTCGGTCGTCGGATGCGACTTTGTCTCACCCCTCCCCACCTCCCGGAATCCCGGTCAGGAGGTGGGGACCGGCTCGGGCCGTCCTGGGTGCCCCATCTAGGACGGTCTGGGTCCCGCCCGGGCGCGGTCCCTGGTCGGGGCCCGCTCGTCTCGTTGGAGGCGCCTCGCTGACGGTTCTTCCTTCTTGTTTCTTGATGCTCATCGAAGCCAAATCCCCGTTCGGAGACTCCGACGGACCGGTACCCCTAGCCGTGTGGGCGAAGCGGGAGAGGGCGCCCCCGGCCAGCTCCCTCTCCCTTGGAGGGTGTCCGCGCCCCCACTTTGGCCATCGCGCGCCCCCTCC
>NW_011430635.1:0-648 GCF_000754665.1 Bison bison bison
CCATGGACTCTAGTGCATGGGGATGCAAAGACTTGAATACACACTGAATGACTTTCACTTTCGCTTCTGAGGAAAGACTGAGTTGAGGAAAGAATCAGGTAATGTATGGCCAGTGTGCAGTGGTAGTGAGAAGTGTTTAGAAAGTTCACGGTTGACTAGTGCTGTGTAACAGGGATGCATCTCCAGAGGCAACACACACAGACACAGAACTTCAGAATCACACCACCTGGACTCACACAAGGGCCCCCAACCCTGATTCACACAAACCCACAACATCTAAATGATGTAGTTGCTTCCAGGTACCCTAGAACAAAGACACTGTCTTTCCTGGGAGATCAGTCTCTTCTCTGCACCCACAGCCCACACCCTAAATAGGAATCTACCATCAGGGCCACTCTCCAACCAGAGCCAGTCAGAGAACCCCACCTTTATCTGTGGATTGTCCCTCAGCAGAATGATGATCCCTGAATATTTACCGTGTTCACAGGCGTCCCCGGATTCCTGTGATTGCAGAGAAGAAAACAGAGTGAGTGTCTCAGCTTCTTGAGTTTTCTGCACTAAGTCTTCTGTTACCTGTTTTTTTGTCCTCAGGTAACTAGCACTCTTCATTTCAGTGGCTCCAAAATAAAACAGACAATCTTCTGTTGG
>NW_011430636.1:0-520 GCF_000754665.1 Bison bison bison
ATTTTATTTTATTTTTAAACTTTACATAATTGTATTAGTTTTGCCAAATATCAAAATGAATCCGCCACAGGTATACATATGTTCCCCATCCTGAACCCTCCTCCCTCCTCCCTCCCCATACCCTCCCTCTGGGTCGTCCCAGTGCACTAGCCCCAAGCATCCAGTATCCTCTAATTGCCTTTTAAACTCTGCACCTCACCCAGTCAACTTTTAGAGGAAGTGACTTGCTTTCTGTTTTTTTAAATCTCCACATGCACACACCCATTAAAAAATTAAAATCTATAACCTTAAGAATTTTAGAAAGCTCTCACATTTCTTCGTCTTCTTTTCCACCCCACTCTATTGAAAATTATGTTGTGACTTGGAGTTTTTATGACTATATTTTCTCTTTTTTCTCTCAGTCTTATCTACTTTTAAAAGACCACAACAAACGTTACCTGATGTTTATTCTATTTTTGCTTCATGTATCTCCTTTATCATTTGTATTTAATTTTCCTCCATCTTAAGTACTTAATACAAG
>NW_011430637.1:0-556 GCF_000754665.1 Bison bison bison
ATATTAAGAAGAGATGGCAAGAATACACAGAAGAACTATATAAAAAAGATCTTTACGACCTAGATAATCATGATGGTGTGATCACTGACCTAGAGCCAAACATCCTGGAATGTGAAGTCAAGTAGGCCTTAGAAAGCATCACTACGAACAAAGCTAGTGGAGGTGATGGAATTTCAGTTGAACTATTTCAAATCCTGAAAGATGATGCTATGAAAGTGCTGCACTCAATATGCCAGCAAATTTGGAAAACTCAGCAGTGGCCACAGGACTGGAAAAGGTCAGTTTTCATTCCAGTCCCAAAGAAAGGCAATGCCAAAGAATGCTCAAACTACCACACAATTGCACTCATCTCACACACTAGTAAAGTAATACCTCAAAATTCTTCAAGCCAGGCTTCAGGAATACGTGAACCATGAACTTCCAGATGTTCAAGCTGGTTTTAGAAAAGGCAGAGGAACCAGAGATCAAATTGCCAACATTCGCTGGATCATGGAAAAAGCAAGAGAGTTCCAGAAAAACATCTATTTCTGCTTTATTGACTATGCCAAAGCCTTTG
>NW_011430638.1:0-616 GCF_000754665.1 Bison bison bison
AGGG
The DNA here is from genome assembly GCF_000754665.1 of Bison bison bison. NCBI lineage: Eukaryota > Metazoa > Chordata > Mammalia > Artiodactyla > Bovidae > Bison > Bison bison. The sequence continues at coordinate 5 of NW_011430638.1, forward strand.
TTTTTCATTTGTTGAGCCAATGTTTGTTGCTAAGACTCCACATCCCCTGCCCTTATACACATTAATGAATATATAGAAGAAATAAGTATTAACCTTTGATATTAATCACATTAGACCTTAGGCTAAGTAAATTCTTTCCTTAACTAAAACCCACTACACCCTCACCCTATAGGAATGTAACTTTATTTGGGTGGCGTCTGTTTTAAGAATAATCACCCTTGGAGAAAAAAGTGTTCTGGTTGACTGACCACTGTCACAAGGAGAGGGTCATAAATTGTCAGCAGGCCCCCCTGGCCAGAAGATGATGTAACACCCCTAAGACCTCTGTATACATTTGTATGAAGCACCTGACTTTAAAAAAGTCAGGACTGCTGTCCCCATGTGACTTTTGTATAACATCTCAGTGTATAAAAACAGACTCTGGAAAATAAAGAATTGCGATCAGTTCCTCGAAACACTGGTCTCTCCATGTCTCTCTCTCTCTCACTCTGGCTGAGTCTCCATCTGGAGCGCGGAACCCGCCATGCTTACTAATTATGCCTGGGCTTCTAAGATCCCGAACCGGGGGAGGGCTCAGTGTCTCCTCTCCTTCGGGAGAACGGAAGGACGCCT
>NW_011430639.1:0-842 GCF_000754665.1 Bison bison bison
CAAAATTTCCCTTGCTGCTTCATCCATTGACTAAAAATAGACTCAAGTGCATTAGTTCTGTTCGATGCCTATGTATCAACCACTAGCTTTGTCAAAACACTATTTATGTTGTCTTATGTGGCTCTTCATTGCTCTTAGGATAAATTCCTAGTTTCCTGATACAGCTTTTACATCTTACTTGCCTGGTAACTTCCTCTCCAGTGTCACCTCTTACTCAGTCCCTCTCATTTTTTATTCTTCCTGTCATCTCTTAGTCTCTCTGTTTCTCTGTCCTTCCCTGGTTTTTTCTCTCATTCTTTCTTTGGGCTTTCAGATTTGGTACCCCTCTAACTGGAACATCCATCCACTCTGATATTTTTTCAAACTAGTTCCTGATCATCCTTCCATTAGGTCTTAATTTCAGTGTTTACTTTCTTCAAAGGGTCTCCCATGAACCCTCAGAGCAGAGAAGATGGCACATACTCTGTGCACTGCCGTTGACCCCCTGTAGCATCCTAACTTTACAAAACACATGCTTGTGCTCAATGTGTCTGTCTTGATCACCCCATCTTCTCAATTTTAGCTGGTACCAAAACATAGGGGAAATGCAATATACTTTAGTTTAAAACACTATAATCAGATGAATTAATGAACCGAAGTTATGGCTCTGAGATCGCTGTGTTCTCTTGTCGAGATTCACTAATGGATTCTATTAGTCAAAATTCTTCACTCCAGCTTATAGAAATTTAAATTGAATAAAAACTTAAAGATCATATAATTCAATCCCAAATAAGCAAGCTGAAATTTCTTCGAAGATAATTTCCTGGGAGGTATTTCTGTGGTATTTCTAAACTGGCTGCTTC
>NW_011430640.1:0-536 GCF_000754665.1 Bison bison bison
TTCCTGAAAATTATGTGTAAATTACAATTTTAAAATTATTTTTAAAACCACGGGGATTTTTTTATTTATAGAAAAGCTGCAGTGGATCCTTTTTGAGTTGGAGAATCCTTTTGAAATATGAATAGTTGGCTCTTAACATGCTGATGTACGTTTCATTTTATTGTGTTTACTTGAAGTAGAAACCCTCTACATTTAATATAGTAATAAACTGCATAATTAATATTGTTATAATTACAATGATAAAAGCAGTCTTTCTGATTTCAGTGATGGCTGTTCTTCATGAGAATTTCTTTTAAAAAGAAAATGTAAAGTGCAGTGGTGGAAGAGTTATTTTAAAAATACAATAGCTATGACTCCTTTTATCACAAGGCTTTCCTTAACTCTCATTCAACATCACTCATAGCCAGGGAAAGGCTTCAATAGCTGACGCGTGGGCTGTTCTGGGACGAGGAGAGAAAAGTGATCAACCAGGTTGTAGAATGAAAAAAGGTTTTGAGTATTGTATGTAATACTGATTTTAATACTTGGTCTTCAAC
>NW_011430641.1:0-575 GCF_000754665.1 Bison bison bison
GTTAAAAAATTTTATGCTATTTTTTTCAAACTGGACAGGGACTTCCTTAGTTGTCCAGTGGTTAAGAATCCACCTTCCAATGCAGGGGACACAGGTTTCCCTGCTTGGGGAAATAAGATCCTACATGCTATGGGGTGCCCAAGCCAACATGCCTGAACTGCTGAGCCCACATGCCACAACAAAAGATTCCACGTGATGCGTGGAAGATCCCATGTGCCACCACCAAGACCCAACACATCCAACAATAAATAAGACAAGCAAAAGCTGGACAAGTCGGGGAAAACGCAAGAAAAAAATTGGGGGAAGGAGACACAAATTGCCAAAACAGATACAAGAATTTAGAAAATCTGAGTATTACAACATCTCTTTGAATATGTAACTAGAAATTTTCTCTCAAGGAAATTCCAGGCTAATCTGGAGTGTCTAATGAATGCTCCTAGCATGTAAAGAAGAAATAATACTAATTCTACACAATTGTTTTCAGAAAACAGAAGGAGAAAAAACATTTTGCAATTCATTTTATAAGGTTAGGATAATCTTGATCCCTAAACCAGATAAGGACATTACAAAAATAA
>NW_011430642.1:0-632 GCF_000754665.1 Bison bison bison
AGAGGAGTTTGTAGGTTAAAACACTCTTGTGACACCCAAGAGTTTTTATTGACTGGAGCTCTAGGTTAACTCCTTCTCCGAAAGAGGTGGTGGGGGACAGCCCCCCGTAAAGTCAGAGGTGTAGGTAAGAGCACAAAGTAGTAAAGTAGGCAGGCTCTGGTTATGGGGGTAGACGCTCGAGGATTTCCAGGGGGACTCCTGAGGCTCGATCCCGCCTTTGCGTATGTCGAGCCTCCTTCCTCATGACCTTTGTCACGGGCGGAGTACCTCACTCTGGCCCCCAACATCTCCCCCTTTTTTATTTCTTAAAACAGCCAGATGCAGCTCAGTCGCGAGCCTCTGAATGCTCTGCCGAAGAATTCTTACAATACAAGGAAGAATGATTATGAGAAGTAGAATTAGAGACTAGGGATATTAGACAGAATATTTTTTCCAGAAATAAAGTTAGAGATGGTGTGAAAAAAGTCATTAGCTGCTCCAGCGGCGGTAAAAACCAGTTGAGAGTGTTCCAAGGTCTGTATTTGATTATGAAGTTTCCCTAAGTCCAGGCCAATATCAGAACTGTTCCAAACACCTGAGATATGATTTTAATTTTTTCCCATTCATAATCTGTCTCGTTTACCTTCAAAGAT
>NW_011430643.1:0-509 GCF_000754665.1 Bison bison bison
TGTTTATCTCGGCTTGTTTTCTGGCCGAGGCCAAAGACCTCTTCAAGCGTGTCCAAAGGGTCTGACAGGATGGGAGGGTGCAGGTCAATCCATGTGTCAAGAGATCCAGAGAACCTGTCACAACTGTGACTCGGGCCTTTTTCAGAAACAGGCCCATCTGGATGTATTCCCTGGACAGGAGTCACCCCAGAAGTTTCCTTGAAGGGATCGAGTTGCCGGAGTCGGGGTCGTGGCCCCGCCGCCGCCGCCGCCGCCGCCGCCGCCGCCGCCGCCGCCAAAGGGCCCCCTCAGCCCCGGCAGGCCGGCAGGCCGGCAGGCCAGCAGGCCCTGCAGGCAGGGGCTATTGTCTGTGGGCCCCACCCCCACCTTCCCCCACCCTCCCCCTGCAGGGCCTCGCCGGATAGCTTCATTCAAATGCAGAAAGCTTTCCAGTCAAGTCAGAGCCTCTGACTTCGCCTCGAGCTTCTCTCTATTGAATGGTGATCCGCCCCACCCAGCCATTCCATGTC
>NW_011430644.1:0-699 GCF_000754665.1 Bison bison bison
GCACACTTATAGCTTCTCAATCAACCTCTCTTATCCTGGGAGAAGCATCTTTGAGTTGTTTATCCTAGTTGCCCTTAGGAATGCTTACAAGGGGTTCCATTACTGAGCATGGAAGTATGTAGGAGACTGGATCCATTTTTGACTTTTACGCTTGGCTTCTGTGTAAATAGACCATTCCTCTTAATGTCAGTTTTTGACTTCAGATAAAGGTTGAGGATTGTGGAAATGTGTGAATGCGTGTGAATGTCCCATAAAACTGAGGACATGGAGTACACAGTTTTCCTCTTTGAATCAGATCTCAAGGCTTCTGGCTTAATAGATTTGTACTATCAGTGCATCTCAAATATTCATAAAATGTTTATATGATGACTGCCACACAGATTTGAAGCTGGAACTCCTGTATTGTCATCATCTTAGTAGTGTAGTTGGGCTTTGGACATTTAAGGTATTATGTAAGAGTATGTGGGCTATGTTATAACTTACCATTTTAACTGTCTGTCAGATACTCTTGGGAAGGGGGAAATCAATGTACGACCATGTGGGAATTAGAATTATAGATTTCATCCTTAGGTTCTTTGATGCCTAAGAGTATTCTTTGTTATTGGTGAGTGTCCAGCCTCCTGTTAGGAAGGTGTATCCTATTATAGGAAGGCCTGGTTGAAACTTCAGGTCATCTACTGAGCCTTCTCTGGTACTGCC
>NW_011430645.1:0-565 GCF_000754665.1 Bison bison bison
ATGCAGGAGACACAATAGACGACGGCTTGATCCCTGGGTCAGAAAGATCCCCTGGAGAAAGAATGGCAACCCACATCAGTATTCTTGCCTGAAAAACCCCATGGACAAAGGAGCCTGGTGGGCTATAGTCAGTGGGTTCACAAACAGTTGAACACCACTGATCACAGCACACAGCACACAGGCAGGAATTAGACCCACCACTCTGTGTCTCAATAATTATAAGGAGACCAAATCAAGCCCTCCAGTGATCTCACTGAAGCTTCTTTCTCTTTAAAGATAAGCCCTACTCTTTCCCCTGGGGAGGGGAAATACCAGCCAGACTCTCTCCAAAAACATTTTCTCAAAATTATTCTATCTTCACCGTGAGTAAGGGATTCAAGAGTTATGTAATGCGTATTTGCTCTCCAACTTTGAAATTTTGTGTTATGTTCCCTTCAAAACGTAGCATCCCCTATCTTCCTATTTTAGCTGAACAGGAGACTGAACAGCCCCGTTTTAAAATCCGTTACACAAGCTTGGCCTTAGAACTGGCATCACATTTATTGCCTATGCTAGACCCCTTTTC
>NW_011430646.1:0-552 GCF_000754665.1 Bison bison bison
GAATGTCGTCGTGAGACCGGCCTCATCCTGAGGTGCGACCGGAAGGTCGGGAACCCCTTCCAGACAAAGCAGGGGAGTCGACCCTCCTGTGGAGATCAGGAGGGTAGAAGGGGCTCAGAGGAAGTGGTGCCGGAAAACCTCGGTGTTCCTCTCCAGGGAGACCGGGATGGCGGGGAACTTGGTGGGGCGCATCAAGGGTGCCAAGTACCGTTTCGACCTCCAATTCCTAACGTGGGACTTCTCGTGAGACGCTGTAGCGGGAAAGGCTTCATCTTGCGATGACGGGGAACCACGTGGTTTTTCTCGAGTTGCGGCGGGATTCTCGAGTTACGACGGGGAATTCGGGATGCCTCTTGTGTTGGCCCAGGGAAGTCCAATCTTCCATTCGAGTTGCGGAAGGAAGCTGGGATTGCTCTCGAGTGACTGCAGGGCCAATAGACCTCATCTAGGCTTGTGTCCAGAAGCCAATGTTCCTCTCCAGGGGCGACCGGGATCGTCGGGGTTGCATTCCAGACGCGACCCGGGAGACAGGCATTCATCTCGAGTGGAAGC
>NW_011430647.1:0-555 GCF_000754665.1 Bison bison bison
CGCTCAGTCGTGTCCGGCTCTTTGCAAACCCATGAATCTCAGTATGCCAGGCCTCCCTGTCGAACATCAACACCCGGAGTTCACTGAGACTCACGAGTCAGTGATGCCATCCAGCCATCTCATCCTCTGTGGTCCCCTTCTCCTCCTGCTCCCAATCCCTCCAAGCATCAGAGTCTTTTCCAATGAGTCAACTCTTCGCATGAGATGGCCAAAGGACTGGAATTTCAGCTTTAGCATCATTCTTCCAAGAAATTCCAGGGCTGATTCCTTCAGAATGGACTGGTTGGATCTCCTTGCAGTCCAAGGGACTCTCAAGAGTCTTCTCCAACACCACAGTTCAAAAGCATCAATTTTTTGGCGCTTAGGCTTCTTCACAGTCCAACTCTCACATCCATACATGACTACAGGAAAAACCATAGCCTTGACTAGACGTAATTTTGTTGGCAATATAATGTCTCCGCTTTTGAATATGCTATTTAGGTTGGTCATAACTTTCCTTCCAAGGAGTAAGCGTCTTTTAATATCGTGGCTGCAGTCACCATCTGCAGTGATTTG
>NW_011430648.1:0-724 GCF_000754665.1 Bison bison bison
CGGTTCCAGGAGAGCCCCCGGGACCTCGCTCCCGCCGCCCGGTGAAACGGGAGGACAATCCATCCAGCCCACAGAGGCAATCCAAGCTGTCTAGAATTCAGGGATCAAACGAGGGCTACGGAAAGGAAAGATGACCTGACCTAGGAGGGCCATGATATTCTCTAGAACCGGACAAAGTTGGTTTGCAAGGAAACTTGATTCCTTGGAACCCGGAAAGCTGGTTCTTTTCATATGCAATTCCAAACCATGAGCTCCTTCCCAAAGCCTGCCTGGCCGCCAGCCCCACCCCCCACTCCCCAGAAAAAAACGGCTCAAAGAAAATCTTTTCCATCTCAGCGGAAAACTGGAAGATGTCTTGTCTTGTCTGTCTGGATTGATGTCTGTGTCAGTGTGAGCCTTGTGATTTTTGATATAGTGCTCAAGTTCTGAGTTCTTATTTCAATGGTCTCAAGACAAGGCAGCCCTTGCAACCCAACTGCTTCAATACAAGAAAACTTTGACCTCAGGGAATGTCAGAGTCCCGTGAACTGGGAACTAGTCAATATGAAATATCTAGTAGTTTTGTTTTTTGCTCCTCTACTGTAGACATGTCTAAGAGTCATCAACATGAAGCACAAAATGTTCATAGTGCCTCGGTTTGTTCTAAGGTAAAAATTGCTATATCGTTATAGCTGTCACAAGCTTGTCAACAAGAAAGTGCCTCGAAAGACCAGGAAGAAAACGA
>NW_011430649.1:0-550 GCF_000754665.1 Bison bison bison
ATCTAAACGTAAGACCAGAAACTATAAAACTCCTAGAGGAGAACATAGGCAAAACACTCTCTGACATACATCACAGCAGGATCCTCTATGACCCCACCTCCCAGAATGTTGGAAATAAAAGCAAAAATAAACAAATGGGACCTAGTTAAACTTAAAAGCTTATGCACAACAAAGGAAACTATAAGCAAGGTGAAAAGACAGCCTTCAGAATGGGAGAAAATAATAGCAAAATGAAGCAACTGACAAACAACTGATCTCAAAAAATATACAAGCAACTCCTACAGCTCAACTCCAGAAAAATAAATGACCCAATCAAAAAAATGGGCCAAAGAACTAAACAGACATTTCTCCAAAGAAGACATACAGATGGCTAACAAACACATGAAAAGATGCTCAACATCACTCATTATCAGAGAAATGCAAATACAAAAACCACTATGAGGTACCATTTCACACCAGTCAGAATGGCTGCGATACCAAAAGTCTACAAATAATAAATGCTGGAGAGGGTGTGGAGAAAAGGGACCCTCTTACACTGTTGGTGGGAATG
>NW_011430650.1:0-581 GCF_000754665.1 Bison bison bison
AATAATGATTTTGTAAATGTAAACAGCCCACTATGGACTTTCAGTGTTATAAAGTAGCTTACTAGAAGAAAAGCTGGCTGGCTAGTATCTAATTAGAGTGGCATCAGTAGTAACATCAGCATCACCTCTGCTTTCTTGCACTCTTGCTCACCAGGTAGCTTCTATAACCTCTTGTCCAGGGACCATAGGTCATTGATCTGTAGTAACTACCATTAATTAAAAAGACTACAGCTTTGCTTCTTAATCTTCGTTAGAATAAGGTCCTAATGTTAATTGTCTTACATTTTTTTTGCACTAGATTAATTTTCCTTTTCTTTCAAAATAAGGCAAAATTAAAGTTATAGCTTAGCAAAGAAAGTTCATCTTCAGCAGAAATTACTGGCTTGAACTGTTGAATGTTTCTTAAACCTATCTTATTACTCTGGTTAGTTTACACTAATCATTAAGTTTACAGAAAATATCAACAAAATATGAGCAAAACTTACTTCTTTAAAGCGTATGTCATGTTAAAATATGGTTTCAGTGATTCCTTTCTTTATTACACTCGTCAATTCTATGCCAAATAGAAAAATAGGTCTCAC
>NW_011430651.1:0-835 GCF_000754665.1 Bison bison bison
AATAGTAATTCCTTTTGATTCTGTACTTGAAACAAAGTCCTGTTCTTCTTTTCCCCTTTTCTATTTCATGTTCCTGTGAGAGAACTTAAACCAATTGCTCTAAGAGCACTGTAGAAAAGGCTTTAACTATCACTGCTCTAAAGCAGAAACCCAAAGAAAGAAGAGGACTAGAGAGAAATCACAGTCTGGATACTAGGTGATATTGGGGCTTGAAGGAAAACGTTCAGGTGCTGTGTCGGGAAGCAGAGTGCTCAATGTAGGCCTTCAGGACTAAATGCTCTGTAAACAGCTGTGACTAAGCACACAGTATGGATTTCTGAAAGCTAAAATGACTTCAGGAAAATTCTGCTTGCTTTTGAGGGCATCAGTGTACAGTTTCTTTTGTGATTTGTCAAGCTATTTATAAGTTGTTAATTGTCCTATTGTGTAAGGGAAAGTGTTTCTATATAGGTATTCTATCCTTAACTTAAAACCCGTTTGTTAGATTTCAGACAGCTTATAATGCATAGATCTATTGCTCTCCTTTGCTCCTTTCACTGTCCCCTCCTATATTATGTGTGATGTCTTCATTCATAGTTTATGTGCAAAATTAAGACTATGGAGGCCCCTGAACTTCCACTGAACGTGTTATCTTTACTGCTGAAAGCCTTTACACCTTCATAAGTAGTGCTTAGTTGCTAGAGCCTTTGTCTTAATTCGTAGCTTCTCATAGAAGCTTAAGAAATGAGTCTTATGAAAGCTTCCACTGCTGGAACTATATTGATGCAAACAGAATTGAGAGAGTTCAGTTATTAAGGCTCCTTTAGAACACATTGATAACTGTCAGAAAGTTTTT
>NW_011430652.1:0-539 GCF_000754665.1 Bison bison bison
ACAGACTATACTGCAAAGCTACATAAATCAAAACAGTAGGGTAATGGCACAAAATCAGACATAGAGATCAATATAATGGGATAGAAAGTGCAGAATTAAATGTACACATATATGGTCAATTCTGGAGAAGGCGATGGCACCCCACTCCAGTACTCTTGAGTGGAAAATCCCATGGATGGAGGAGCCTGGTAGGCTGCAGTCCATGGGGTCACTAAGAGTTGGACATGACTGAGCGACTTCCCTTTTACTTTTCACTTTCATGCACTGGAGAAGGAAACGGCAACCCACTCCAATGTTCTTTCCTGGAGAATCCCAGGGACAGGGGAGCCTGGTGGGCTGCCATCTATGGGGTCACACAAAGTCGGACACGACTGAAGTGACTTAGCAGCAGCATGGTCAATTCATCAATGATAAAGAAGGCAAGACACTACAATGGAGAAAAGACAGTCCCTTTAATAGGATTGCTGGGAAAACCAGATAGCTACTTGTAAAAGAAAGAAATTAGAACATGCTCTAACACCACAACAAAAAATAAACTC
>NW_011430653.1:0-646 GCF_000754665.1 Bison bison bison
AAAAGAAAATGGACAAAATATTTACAAAGCTTAAAAAATACACACTTATACACATACAAGGTGGTAAGACATAATATCAAAAAAAAAAAAAACAACAAATACCAGAATAAAGCATATAAAGACAAAAGAATGAAAATACAGAAAAGTGTGTAACATACATAAGAGTCCAATAAGGAAGTCTAACATGCATATAATTGGAAATCCAGAAGGAGAGGAGAAAGGGGAAAAAGGCAAAAAGCAATACAAATTTCCAAAAAATAGTAAAGAAATTGAGCCATGAATTCCAGAAGTTCTATAAACACCATGAAGGAAGAATATAAAGAAACTATACTGAAGAGTATCATAAAAAACTGCTAAAACTAAGAACAAAGATAAAAATCTTAAGGAAAAAGGGAAAGTGGGGAAGGCATATTATCTTCTGAAGAGCAACAGTAAGACAGACAGCCGATTTTATCAATAGAAACTATAGGAAGCAGAAGACAAAGGAATGGTATCTTTAAAGTGCTGAAAGAAAATGAGAGACAATCTAAAATGTTAACACAGAAAAAAATACCTTCAAGAATTATACGTGAATTTAAGAGATTCAAACAAACACAAACTAAGGGAATTACATCACCAGCAGAGCAGCTCTAATGAAACACTAAAA
>NW_011430654.1:0-563 GCF_000754665.1 Bison bison bison
GGCGGCGGCGGCGGTGGCTGGGCCTGGAGCCGGATCTAAGATGGCAGCAACGGCGGCGGCGGCGGGGCCGGGCGTGGGCGGCGCGGGGGCGGCCGGCACGAGTGTCACGGGGCCCTGCGGGGCCGTGTCCGTGTTCCCCGGCGCCCGCCTCCTCACCATCGGCGACGCGAACGGCGAGATCCAGCGGCACGCGGAGCAGCAGGCGCTGCGCCTCGAGGTGCGCGCCGGCCCGGACGCGGCGGGCATCGCCCTCTACAGCCGTGAGTGCGGGGCCCCGGGCCGGGCTGCGCGCGGGGGCTGCGCACGAGGCCGGTCGCGGTGGGGGGGGACCCTGGCCGGGAGGGACGCGGTGAGGTGCCTGGGGTTCCCAGGGTGAGGGGCCCTGGTCCGTGGGGGCCTGATGTGGGGTCTGTGGGGCCGAACCGAGGGAGCTGGGTGTGGGGGGGGGGCCCCGAGTGAGGGGCGTGGAGGAACGGTGTCAAGGGGCAGAAAGAGAAAAGAGGGCGTGCGTGGTGGCCAGAGGTGAGGTGCCCCGAGTGCGGAGGGAAGCGGGAAGTGGGGGG
>NW_011430655.1:0-515 GCF_000754665.1 Bison bison bison
AGGACAGTCATTAAGCTTGGCAGATACTCCCCAGAGTGCTTGGAGAGGATAGTCTACATAAAGGGAATCTTCTAAAACAAGTACTCAAATTCCTTTATATAAAGGTCTCTTTTATCTCCTCACCATTCTTCATTTTTTGCACCAAGTTAATTAACAACAATTTTTTAACAAGCACTTCCCTGACAGGTAAGTATTTGAAGCCTGGATCTCTTCTCCTGTCTTTCCTTTTCCTCTATGTATTTTCAAGCTCTATGGAGCTTGAAAGCATACACTTCTTGGAGGAGACAGAAGCAACATTCAGACAGTATATTCTCTCTTGGTCTTTTTTAAACTAAGAATTAGTTCATTTCAGTATTTTTTAAGTGTAGCCATTAAATTCATTGTGCTTTGCCTGATTGATTTTTTAAATGTGTTTTCAAATGTTTCTTTTATGTTAAGTAATACATAAAACTTGTGAAAAAAGTAATACAGAATATGTAAAGTGAAAACCTTCCCATATCCTTCATCTTCCAATT
>NW_011430656.1:0-587 GCF_000754665.1 Bison bison bison
CAATTCTGTCAGGAGCAAATGATTCATCTTTGCCAGAGGATGCGTACTTTCTGCTTAAACACTTGAGTTGCAAATCAAATCCGTGTGAGACATTTTGCATCTTAAGGGGGAGTAGACTCAGCTGAAGGAGACTTGTGGAGACGAGGAGACATATGAGGATGAGGTGGACTCGCAGAGATTCTTACACACAGAGTCTGAAGGAAAGCTACGCGGTCAAAATAGCCTGGAGTTAAAACTCGCCTCCAGGACCTCCCCACCATTCTATGCAAAACAAGTACTCTGTCACCCAAAGGAAAAATGGACATTGGGTTGATTTTGCCCAGCTCCCAGCCTGTCCCAGCCTCTGGCTGATCTCCACAATTCCTTGCCGCAGCTGTTTTAAGAGATAACTACTCTGAACAACCTTGCAGAAGAACAGGTCCCCTAAGACTGGAGCTTTCCACATACGTGCCTCTATATACTTCCTCTTTTCTTGGGTAAGGGCAGCAGCTCACTAATCTGACTGCTGCCCTTCTCACTCATAAAGGTGATCTGTAAAGGACTGCTCTCATTCTTTCCTCAACCTCGCCTTCTCTAACTGCCTTAAC
>NW_011430657.1:0-668 GCF_000754665.1 Bison bison bison
AAACCCACACACAGTGAGGAAACGCCACAATAAAGAGAACTCCACAAACTGCCAGAATACAGAAAGGACACCCCAAACTCAGCAAGTTTAAACAAGAGTGAAGAGACAGAGGAATACTCAACAGATAAAGGAAACGAGGATAAATGCCCACCAAACCAAACAAAAGAGGAAGAGTATAGGGAATCTACCCTGATAAAGAATTCCGAATAATGATAGTGAAATTAGATTCCAAAATCTTGAAACTAAAATAGGAATACACAGATAAATAGACCTGGAGACAAGGACTGAGAAGATAGCAAGAAAGGTTTAACAAGGACCTAGAAGGAATAAAAAACAAGTCAATATATAATGAATAATGCAATAAAATGAGATCAAAAACAACTCTGGAGGGAACAAATAGTAGAATAACAGAGGCAGAAGATAGAATTAGTGAACTAGAAGATAGAATGGTAGAAATAAATGAATTAGAGAGGAAAAAGAAAAATGAATTAAAGAAATGAAGACTTTTGGATCGCAGCCATTCTGACTGGTGTGAAATGGTACCTCATACTGGTTTTGATTTGCATTTCTCTGATAATGAGTGATGTTGAACATCTTTTCATGTGTTTGTTAGCCATCTGTATGTCTTCTTTGGAGAAATGTCTATTTAGTTCTTTGGCCCATTTTTT
>NW_011430658.1:0-640 GCF_000754665.1 Bison bison bison
ATACAGTACTAGAAAAAACCCTAGTAAGTCTTATCTTTATTAACAAAACTTGATTATTTCATCAAGAATAGCATGTCATAATTCTTATCCAAAAAAAAAAAAACAAAACGGTAGCAAACAAATTTAAGGAACTTTTCTAGATCACTTCTGAGCTGTTGGTGAGTTTAAGTTCTGAAAGCACTGGTCCTCTCCTCCTCGGAGCCTTCTTTTAGCTGGTTCCCTTAGGGGCACAGACCAGCCCCATAGTCACCCTGGTGTCGGAATTGTGCTCACATGCTGTTTCTCACTTACTCACTATATAGCCTTCAGAAAATTACAAGATTCTGAACCTGTCATTGTAAAATGATGAAAAAAAGGTTACTTTCTCCTTAAGATCTGTGAAAGTGATATTAGCCCACATATATAAAGACATTGACTGTAATAGATTAAGGACTTCACATACGTGAAACACTGGAATTAACTACTTTTGTCTAGTTATGAGGGATTCACATACAGCTTAGAAATCATTCATCAAAATAGACTATACGTGGTCTTACAGTTATCCAGTATAGCCGTGTCATTCTAATTCAAGAGTCCTTACATTAGCCACTCAATATGTGGTGACGTGTCGTGCTAGGTTCTGCCGAACTAAAAATGAATT
>NW_011430659.1:0-856 GCF_000754665.1 Bison bison bison
CAGTGATATTGGCCTGTAGTTTTCTTTTTTTGTGGCATCTTTGTCAGGTTTTGGTATTAGGGTGATGGTGGCCTCATAGAATGAGTTTGGAAGTTTACCTTCCTCTGCAATTTTTTGGAAGAATTTGAGCAGGATAGGTGTTAGCTCTTCTCTAAATTTTTGGTAGAATTCAGCTGTGAAGCCGTCTGGACCTTGGCTTTTGTTTGCTGGAAGATTTTTGATTACAGTTTCAATTTCCGTGCTTGTGATGGGTCTGTTAAGATTTTCTATTTCTTCCTGGTCGAGTTTTGGAAAGTTGTACTTTTCTAAGAATTTGTCCATTTCTTCCACGTTGTCCATTTTATTGGCATATAATTGTTGATAGTAGTCTCTTATGATCCTTTGTATTTCTGTGTTGTCTGTTGTGATCTCTCCATTTTCGTTTCTAATTTTATTGATTTGTATTTTTCTCCCTTTTGTTTCTTGATGAGTCTGGTCTAATGGTTTGTCTAATTTTATTTATACCTTTCAAAAAACCAGTCTATTGGCTTTGTTGATTTTTGTCTATGGTCTTCTTTTGTTTCTTTTGTCATTTATTTCTGCCCTAATTTTTAAGATTTCTTTCCTTCTACTAACCCCGGGGTTCTTCATTTCTTCCTTTTCTAGTTGCTTTAGGTGTAGAGTTAGGTTATTTATTTGACTTTTTTCTTGTTTCTTGAGGTATGCCTGTATTGCTATGAACTTTCCCCATAGCACTGCTTTTACAGTATCCCACAGGTTGGGTTGTTGTGTTTTCATTTTCATTCGTTTCTATGCATATTTTGATTCCTTCTGTGATTTGTTGGTTATTCAGCAGCGTGTTGTTCATCCTCCATAT
>NW_011430660.1:0-534 GCF_000754665.1 Bison bison bison
GGTCGGGAACCCCTTCCAGACAAAGCAGAGGAGTCGACCCTCCTGTCCAGATCAGGAGCGTAGAAGAGGCTCAGAGGAAGTGGTGCCGGAAAACTTCTGTGTTCCTCTCGAGGGAGACCGGGATGTCGGGGCGCTTTGTGGGTCGCATCAAGGGTGACAAGTACCGTTTCGAACTCCAATTCCTAAAGTGGGACTTCTCCTGAGACGCTGTAGCGGCACAGTGCTACATCTTGCGGTGACGGGGAACCACGTGGTTTTTCTCGAGGTGTAGCAGGATTGTCGAATTACGACGGTGAATTCAGGATGCCTCTTGTGTTGGCCCAGGGAAGTCCAATCTTCCATTCGAGTTGCGAAGGAAAGCTGGGGATTGCTCTCGAGTGCCTGCAGGACCAATAGACCTCATCTAGGCTTCTGTCCAGAAGCCAATGTTCCTCTCCAGGAGCGACAGGGATCTCAGGGTTGCATTCCAGACACACCCGGGGAGACAGGCATTCATGTCGAGTGGAAGCAAAGAACCCCGCTCTGCTCTCGAGT
>NW_011430661.1:0-620 GCF_000754665.1 Bison bison bison
AGGCATTTGTAATTCCCCTAAAGAGGCCTCCAAACTCCCTACCAGCCTCATCTCTCTAAGTCAACTCTGATGGGTCACATGGCAGGGAGAGTGTGTCTCCTCCAAACCTTGTCTATTCTATCTATCTATGACTGTAAAAGTGTAAAGGAAATAAAAAAAAAATCTGAAAAAGATACAGCTTAAGCAGCCCCAGTTAACATAAGTTTATTTTCTTTGTTCCATAGTCTCAAAATAACTGACAATTAAGTATGAATTTCATGTAAAACCTATTTTTCAAATTCTGCAAGATACTTTGTGTTCAAATATAAGACGATTTTGTTCTTTGCAAGCTGAAAAAAAGTTTGTACCTTGCAGTGAATACTTTGTTTCACTGATTTAGACCTAAATAAAAGCGCATCGTGTGCATTACCTTGACAATTTTTTGGGTATCACCGTGTATTTAGAATCAACTGTTTGAATGTGGGGTGCGTATTAGTACATTCCCTCGGGGACTGCAGGCTGTGCAGGAGTGATCTCAAGGCGTTGCAAACCATTAAGGATGGCTCTAGGGGGGAAGGGAGCAGTGGTAACCCATGGCAGCCTGTGTTAGGTGAAATTGTTGAACAGGGTCTTCTCTTAAT
>NW_011430662.1:0-530 GCF_000754665.1 Bison bison bison
ATTTTAAGTTTCTTTACCTCTTCCGTGATCTCTTCTAGGTTGACCTAGAACAGAAATCTTTTGTTAGCTTTGGCTAAGTGGAGAAGTATTGCTTCACGGTGACTTGTGTGATCCTACCTGACTGTTCTAAACCCTTTTGATATCTATGCACTGCTGCTGCTGCTGCTGCTGCTGCTGCTGCGAAGTCGTTTCAGTCGTGTCCGAGTCTGTGTGACCCCATGGACGGCAGCCACCAGGCCCCGCAGTCCTGGGGTTCTCCAGGCAAGAACACTGGAGTGGGTTGCCATGTCCTCCTCCAATGCATGAAAGTGAAATGTGAAAGTGAAGTCGCTCAGTCGTGCCCGACTCTGAGCGACCCCATGGACTGCAGCCTACCAGGCTCTTCCGTCCATGAGATTTTCCAGGCAAGAGTACTGGAGTGGGGTGCCATTGCCTTCTCCCATATCTATTCACAAGCCTGCCTAAATCATTGACTTCTAGCCACCTTTGGGATGCCAATGACCACCTACCCTTACCAGGCCACAGAGGAG
>NW_011430663.1:0-737 GCF_000754665.1 Bison bison bison
ATACCCGTCGCGACTCGAGAGCAGACGGGGTCTTTGCGTTCCACTCGAGATGAATGCCTGGTCTACCCCGGGTGCGTCTGGAATGCAACCCCGAGATCCCGGTCGCCCCTGGAGAGGAACATTTGGCTTCTGGACACAAGCCCAGATGAGGTCTATTGGCCCTGCAGTCACTCGAGAGCAATCCCCAGCTTTCCTTCGCAACTCGAATGGAAGATTGGACTTCCCTGGGCCAACACAAGAGGCATCCCGAATTCCCCGTCGTAACTCGAGAATCCCGCCGCAACTACGAGAAAAAACCACGTGGTTCCCCCGTCATCGCAAGATGAAGCCCTTTCCCGCTACAGCGTCTCAGGAGAAGTCCCACGTTAGGAATTGGAGGTCGAAACGGTACTTGGCACCCTTGATGCGCCCCCACAAAGTTCCCCGGCATCCGGGTCTCCCTGGAGAGGAACACCGAGGTTTTCCGGCACCACTTCCTCTGAGCCCCTTCTACCCTCCTGATCTCCACAGGAGGGTCGACTCCCCTGCTTTGTCTGGAAGGGGTTCCCGACCTTCCGGTCGCACCTCAGGATGAGGCCGGTCTCACGACGACATTCCAGACGTGGCCTCGTGGGTGCTTCCACATTGCGAAGCACCCCGATTTCCCGGCCCCCTCTTGGTAAGAACCCGATGCCCGGACACCTCTCCGAACTCCACCCTGTGAATGAAGTCAACACGAAGGGGCAGTGACTCGCCCG
>NW_011430664.1:0-771 GCF_000754665.1 Bison bison bison
AACTTGGAGCTTGGTTTTTTGTTTTGTTTTGTTTTGTTTTGTTTGAATCAAACCACCACATCATTTACAATTTTTACACGTTCTAATTATTCGTTTCCAAAACACCAAACTTGTACTGCACACGGTCCCCATGGAAAGGCCCCCTCAGCAGGACAGCCACAGATGCTGCCATGAAAGGGCAGCAGGGTGCCCTCCTCCCTTGTTTGCTGCCTGGGCGGCCACCGGGTTTTGAAACCCATGCACCCTACTAAGTTTCTAGGGTGCAATTCGTGGACCCTTCCCTTTCCCATCCCAGCAGGTGGTCAAGGGCCCGCTGGCCTCCAAAGTGCCAGAAGCAGGGCTGGGCCAGCCGGCCAGAGTTCAGGGTTCTGGCCCTTGGACTTGCAGCGGACACTAGGCTGCTTGGGAAAACCGCGCGGCTCTGACCTTTCAGCAAAGGGGTGGAGCGGTCAAAGGCCTTGAGCCCAAAGGCGAGGCCTTTCTGCGACCGCCAGGTTGTGCCGACAGAGGGCGGACTACGTGGTTCCCTGCTCCACGCAGTCCCAGTTCCCTGACCTGTGGTCCGCACCCCTCCGCCGCGCCCACTGGATGCCGATCCTTGGGGACCCAGGAGCGCACGCAGTGGGCGTTCCCAGCCGCCACGGCGACCCCCGAGAGGACAACGGGGAAGCCCTCCCCACCCCCGCCACGGAGCCGACCCCGCCCGCGCCGCCCGCCCCTGCCATGCTCCCGGTGCCTTCCCAGCCGCAGTGGGGATCCCGGAGCACAACT
>NW_011430665.1:0-526 GCF_000754665.1 Bison bison bison
GAGGCACGGGAAGCTTCAGATATTCAAATAGCTTAGAGCCTCTCAGAGAGTTAGAAACTGTCAGAATAAGCCTAGTAAAGGATTTCATTGATGAGCCAATGCTTGCTGCCAAGTTTTCCCATCCCCTGAATTGTATCCTTGATTGTGTATTAATTAATATACTTGGTATGTAGAAAAAATAAGTAGTGCCCTGGTGTTAGTAACTTTAGACCCTTAAGGTAATACATTCTTTCTTTGGTGTAAACCCATTACACATCCACCCTATAGGAATTCAATTTTATCTTTGGAAGATGGCGCCAAACCTTAAAATAATTACTCTAAGAGAAAATAATCTTTGTTGACAAGTCATTGTCAAGAGTCATAAAATGTTAGTAGGCCTTCTGGCCAGAAGATGATGTAAATCACCTAAACCATTTGTATACGATAAATTTGCAGGAAGGAAACCCTGGTTTTGATAAGAATCAAAGACTGCTGACCTTGCATCCCCCATTATCATCTATGTGTAACTTACAGTATAAAAACCCCT
>NW_011430666.1:0-675 GCF_000754665.1 Bison bison bison
ATCTAATCTTGATTCAGAAACATACAAAAATAGAACAATAACATCATATCTAACTTATAATTTTAGTTTCATTTTCTGATAACAGTGTTTCCCCTTCACCAGACAATAACAGAAGGACCTGACAGAGGAGCACAGAACTAGAGAAACACTGTTTATGTGTTTAAAAGACAAACTAGAGAAGCATTGTTTATGAAAGGACCATAAGGAAATGGGAATGTGTTGCTCTTCCAACATTAATGACAGCAAGTAATTCTCTATGAATATATAGTATATACTACTAATCTTTTGTTTTTTTTTTTTTTCCTGTCTACTAATCTTTAAAGTTGGTAAGTATCCTGCCTGTGACTTCCTAGCACCAAACTGATTTTTCCTCAACATTGTTCAGTGCCTGTCATAGAGGGAAAGAGGGAGAGTTACTGAAAAAATATTCAAAGTCTCTTATAGGAAAATATTTTGAAATATTATATTTTAGAAGTATAGACTATTAAATTTATTTTAAAAGTATTCATCCTATTATGTACAGGCTGTAAAATGCTATCAAGGGGCACTTTTGGATAAATACTTTAAAATATACGAGTCATTTTGGCCTGTGTGAAACAGACTAAATAGCCTAAGCCATGAGTTCCGTTTTAGTCTTAACTCAGATCAACTGGTGGTGGTGGTGGTCATTCGTTA
>NW_011430667.1:0-560 GCF_000754665.1 Bison bison bison
CGTTTCGGGCATTGGGCTCCAAACCTGGGACCAAAGTACTGCCCGGAGCTCACTGATCATGGGCTGGTTCCCCTGCGCTGCGGCTGTGCTAGGGGGCCCAAACGCACAGGGGAAGCCCGCACAGCACATCCACCTGTCTCTAGGCGGGAGGACAGCTCCAGGGAAGGCCCGGTCTGGCAGGCGCTTTCTGGGCACCAACGGAGCAACACTCTGGCTGTGGAGCCGCCTCCCCAAGCCAGGGGCACGGGGACCCTGATTCCCTCCGTGCGGCGCTTAGTCTGGGCGGGGAAGCACCAGCTTGGGAATGCAGCCTGGGGCGCTTCCTTTCCCTCGGAAAGAGCTCTCCCTGCGGGAGGCTTTGGCGGTTTGCACACCCCCAGCCCCTAAGCCCTCTGCAGGGACGCCTGGCTCCTAGGTCCGAAGGGAAGGCGAGAGCTGAGCTGAGGCACCAGTCAGGCACCAGTCACGTCTCCCACATCCCGCAGCCTGCTCCTTCCCGGGCGCGAACGCTAGAAGCTGGGCAGGGCTTGGGGTGGCTCGCCCAGGCCAGAGCAGCCTCT
>NW_011430668.1:0-716 GCF_000754665.1 Bison bison bison
CCATACTAATGAACCATGTACTGTTTCTCCTTGGACTTACATTTCCATTCTGTTTCAGCCACAAATTCCAATGGACCCCTTCTTGATCCTTTTCATCACTCTTCCATCTCTGAAATTCTGAACTGCAGTGTTTTAATATTCTGCTTTCTCAGTCCTCTACAATATGCCCTTGCCTTGTAACCTCAGAGAACTCCCATCTCTACATGTTTCCTTTTCAATTAATTATGATTGCCAGATAAAATACAGGACACTCAGTTAAATTTTCAGATATCCAGCAAGCAGTTAATCCCCTGCCCCCAGTTAATTTTGAATTCAATTAAACAGTGAATAAATTTTAGTATAAGTATGTATTATACAATATTTGGGATATGTATACTTGAAAAAGTATTCTTTGTTTATCTGAAATTCAAATCTAGCTGAATGTCTCTTTTTAGTTCCAGTAAATCTGGCAACCCTACACAAATTCATCCTTTCTATATTTTCTTCTCTATCCAGCCTAAAATCTAGGTATATAATCTGCACCACACCTTTGCCATCACCTCAATTCCTGGTACTCTGATTCTCTTCATCTTTATACTGCTACCCCTGCCCCACATCTACCTGCTTCTCTGCTAAGCATTGCTCCCTCTCTTCCATGTAAGTGTTGGGGATTCTTAGGAATATGTAGTTGCTCTTTATCTAACTCTACACACCCCTCTATGATAGTATGCATCTTG
>NW_011430669.1:0-624 GCF_000754665.1 Bison bison bison
GGCTACATCTTGCGATGACGGGGGAACCACGTGGTTTTTCTTGAGGTGTAGCAGGATTCTCGAATTACGACGCGGAATTCAGGATGCCTCTTGTGTTGGCCCAGGGAATTCCAATCTTCCATTCGAGTTGCGAGGAAAGCTGGGGATTGCTCTGGAGTGACTGCAGGGCCAATAGACCTCATCTAGGCTTGTGTCCAGAATCCAGTGTTCCTCTCCAGGGGAGAAAGGGATCTCGGGGTTGCATTCCAGACACACCCGGGGAGACAGGCATCCATCTCGAGTGGAAGCAAAGAACCCCGCTCTGCTCTTGAGTCGCGACGGGTAGTCTCTTGGAGCTCACTGGGTGGACTAAAGGGAGTCAAGCCTCCTGAGGCGTTTGGAGAGAGGTCGAGAGATTGGTCTCTAGGCCATACAGGAGACGAAGGCCCTCAAGTCGCGATGTCGGGGGAGGCTCGTGGTTGTTCTCGAGCGGCGGCCCCAGTGTGCGCTTTCTCACGAGGTACGACGGCGAGGTCAGTGAGCCTCTCGTGGGGCGCCAGGGAAGTCGGGTCTCCATGCGAGTGGCGAGGGGGAGCGCGTCATTGCTCTCGAGCCATGGTAGGGTGCCGGGGACCAGTCCCGGCT
>NW_011430670.1:0-816 GCF_000754665.1 Bison bison bison
GAATGAGATCCTTGCTGGGTACAATAATCTGGGCTGTAGGTTATTTTCTTCCATCATTTTAAGTATGTCTTGCCATTCCCTCCTGGCTTGAAGAGTTTCTATTGAAAGATCAGCTGTTATCCTTATGGGAATTCCCTTGTGTGTTATTTGTTGTTTTTCCCTTGCTGCTTTTAATATTTGTTCTTTGTGTTTGATCTTTGTTAATTTGATTAATATGTGTCTTGGGGTGTTTCTCCTTGGGTTTATCCTGTTTGGGACTCTCTGGGTTTCTTGGACTTGGGTGATTATTTCCTTCCCCATTTTAGGGGAAGTTTTCCACTATTATCTCCTCAAGTATTTTCTCATGGTCTTTCTTTTTGTCTTCTTCTTCTGGAACCCCTATGATTCGAATGTTGTAGCGTTTAATATTGTCCTGGAGGTCTCTGAGATTGTCCTCATTTCTTTTAATTCGTTTTTCTTTTATCCTCTATGATTCATTTATTTCTACCATTCTATCTTCTAATTCACTAATCCTATCTTCTACCTCTGTTATTCTACTATTTGTTGCCTCCAGAGTGTTTTTAATTCATTTATTGCATTATTCATTATATATTGACTCTTTTTTATTTCTTCTTAGGTCCTTGTTAAACCTTTCTTGCATCTTCTCAATCCTTGTCTCCAGGCTATTTACTATGATCCCATTTTAATTTCAAGTATTTTTGGATCAATTTCACTTATCATTATTTGGAATTCTTTATCAGGTAGATTCCCTATCTCTTCCTCTTTTGTTGGTTTGGTGGGCTATTTATCCTGTTCCTTTATCTGCTGGGTATTCCT
>NW_011430671.1:0-520 GCF_000754665.1 Bison bison bison
AGCCCATCAGGCTCCCCCGTCCCTGGGATTCTCCAGGCAAGAACACTGGAGTGGGTTGCCATTTCCTTCTCCAATGCATGAAAGTGAAAAGTGAAAGTGAAGTCGCTCAGTCCTGTCTGACTCTTAGCGACCCCATGGACTGCAGCCCACCAGGCCCCTCCATCCATGGGATTTTCCAGGCAAGAGTACTGGAGTGGGGTGCCATTGCCTTCTCCGCAGTCCTTACCAAAGGCTTTTATCCTAAGAAGAGCCTTTATCCTACACTTAGCCCTGAAAACAAAGAAAGAAAACAACTCAATACAACAGTTACAGGTTTACCAAACTGTTAGTTTGAAAAATATTTAGGGGACAAACTAATAAACACCAAGCAGTTTTCCCCAGCCATGTTAAGTAGGAAAGAACTTTCTCCCAACCATTATTAAAATGTATTATGAAGTTCAAGCAGTTTAAAGTTAAATACATGTACTTACAAATCTAGAGGAAGCGAAGCATCTTGGTAAGACATACTCTCTGTAATCAG
>NW_011430672.1:0-519 GCF_000754665.1 Bison bison bison
AAAGTCCAGATCCTCTGCTTTTTATTTTTCTTATTCTGTTACCTGGCTATTTGGTTGGGGAATTTGATCATTGTGATTTCTATTACATGCAGTCAGCTAATCACCCAGCCCATGTACTTCTTCCTTAACTGCCTTGCACTCTCAGACCTCTTCTACACCTCCACTGTGACACCCAAACTCATGACTGACTTACCGATGGAGAAAAAGGCCATTTCCTATAAAAACTGCATGACACAGCTTTTCACCACCCACTTCTTTGAGGGGGGGATTGAGGTCTTCGACCCTCACAGGGATGGCCTGTGACTGCTATGTGGCCGTCAGCAAAACCTCTCCACGACGCCATCACCATGAACAGGCAAAAAACGTCACTCAATTCTCATAGCGTCGTGTGCAGGGGGACTTCTTCATTCTCTTGGTCTCTTTCTTCTTGCGATTGTTTGACCTTTCTGTGGCCCCAGTGAAATAGATCATATTCCGTGATGCATATCTTTGTTGAAACTAGCCTGCACTGATACTCAC
>NW_011430673.1:0-578 GCF_000754665.1 Bison bison bison
TTCACAGAGCTAGAACAAATAATTTCACAATTTGTATGGAAATACAAAAAACCTCGAATAGCCAAAGCTATCTTGAGAAAGAAGAATGGAAATGGAGGAATCAACCTACCTGACTTCAGGCTCTACTACAAAGCCACAGTCATCAAGACAGTATGGTACTGGCACAAAGACAGAAATATAGATCAATGGAACAAAATAGAAAGCCCAGAGATAAATCCACGCACCTATGGACACCTTATCTTTGACAAAGGAGGCAAGAATATACAATGGGTTAAAGACAATCTCTTTAACAAGTGGTGCTGGGAAAACTGGTCAATCACTTGTAAAGAATGAAACTAAAACACTTTCTAACACCATACACAAAAATAAACTCAAAATGGATTAAAGATCTAAACGTAAGACCAGAAACTATAAAACTCCTAGAGGAGAACATAGGCAAAACACTCTCCGACATACATCACAGCAGGATCCTCTATGACCCACCTCCCAGAATATTGGAAATAAAAGCAAAAATAAACAAATGGGATCTAATTAAAATTAAAAGCTTCTGCACATCAAAGGAAACTATTAGCAAGGTG
>NW_011430674.1:0-586 GCF_000754665.1 Bison bison bison
GGTCCCAGGTTACAAACATTAAAGCTACTACTTACACCAATTATATTAATCAATACACTGCCAGGGACACAGCAGGTAAGGGATATGGAAACTGAGCAGCAAACAATGGCCCAACAAGTGAAAAACCATTCACCAATACAATTTCTAATCAATCTTTTAACTACTCAAAAGAATCTGTGTTTAGACAGTTTAGAACATCTCCTGCCTCTCACAGTTGGGAGGCTCTGAACAGTCACATGTGGCCGGAAAAACCTATTCAGGCAGGCTAGAGGATTTCCAAAGGAGTTTGTAGGTTAAACACTGTCACACCCAGGAATTATTAACTGGACCTGTAAGCTAACTCTTTTTTCAGAGAGAGGTAGTGGGGGAGAGCCCCCCGTAAAGTCAGAGGTTTAGGTGAAGCACAAGCAGAAAGGAGGCAGACTCTGGTTTTGGGGGTATATGCTCGAGAATTTCCAGGGGGACTCCTGAAGCTCGATCCGCCTTTGCGTATGCCGAGCCTCCTTCCTCATGACCTTTGTCATGGGCGGAGTTCCTCACTGGCTCCCAGCAGTGATAGAATTCCAGTTGAGCTATTCCAGATCCT
>NW_011430675.1:0-543 GCF_000754665.1 Bison bison bison
TGATGAGTCAACACAGGCTGTGAGTTCCAAACAGATGGTGAGTGTCAGCAATTCAAATAAAGAATGTAAATATGTAATGTCTGGAAGTCTAATGACCAAATTGATAATAGTATTTATGTCTATGGGAAGATAATAAGATATTTAGCTTTCAGCACTACAAATTGCGATTTTGAATTTTCATTGTGTATATTTCTTTTACAATTTTTAAAATGGCTTCCCATTTTCTCATATGGTAAAGAATCTGCCTGCAAGGCAGGAGACCTGGGTTCGATCCCTGGGTTGGGAAAATTCCCTGGAGAAGGGGATGCTACCCATTTCGGTATTCTTACTTGGAGAATACCACATAGGAGCCTGGCAGGCTACAGTAGGGCTTTCGGCACTACTAATTGCTATTTTGAATTTTCAGTGTGTATATTTCTTTTACAATTTTTTTAAAGCAAATATTCATAATTTATATTATCCTAATGTACCAAAGCAAGGATCCTGAAGTGGGGAGAAGGTGGGGCCCAGGTGTCCCAGGCCCTGCATGACTGATTCGCAGGG
>NW_011430676.1:0-545 GCF_000754665.1 Bison bison bison
GTCACCTGCACAAGTCAAGGGAAGCCAGGGTTTCTGCCTCAACCCGAGAAAGACCTCGAGAGACCTTCTTCAACACGTCTCGAGGCCAGATTCCCCTACCATGACTCGAGAGCAATGACGCGCTCCCCCTCGCCACTCGCATGGAGACCCGACTTCCCTGGCGCCCCACGAGAGGCTCACTGACCTCGCCGTCGTACCTAGGGAGAAACCGCACACTGTGGCCGCCGCTCGAGAACAACCCTGAGACTCCCCCATCATCGCGAGTTGAGGGCCTTCGTCTCCTGTATGGCCTAGAGACCAATCACTCGACCTCTCTCCAACGCCTCAGGAGGCTTGACTCCCTTTAGTCCACCCAGTGAGCTCCAAGAGATACCCGTCGCGACTCGAGAGCAGAGCGGGGTTCTTTGCTTCCACTCGACATGAATGCCTGTCTCCCCGGGTGTGTCTGGAATGCAACCCCGAGATCCCTGTCGCCCCTGGAGAGGAACATTGGCTTCTGGACAGAAGCCTAGATGAAGTCTATTGGCCCTGCAGTCACTCGAGAG
>NW_011430677.1:0-509 GCF_000754665.1 Bison bison bison
GTGCGTGCGGGGGAGGGGAAGGGCGCTACTATCACTGATAGGTATGTTCACCAATCTGTCGAATGCCAATATAAAAGTCAGTTCTTGGTTGCTGAAGGGAAATGTATGACTTGGTATTAAAAGAAGGTATGTGGCATGAAATCGCATTTTCTGAAGGAAAACGACGTCGTTTCTTTCTTCCAGGTGGCAGTTTCAGGATGGGAGAAGCAAAGGAATGGGTACAGAATGGGATCAGGAGGTTGTAGGGAAAGTGGACCCCCAGAAAAGAGTGTTGTGCCTAGCACAAGGTTTCTTGAGAGGTTGAACTGCCTTTGCTAATGGATTTTTAAGTTTCTTTACCTCTTCCGTGATCTCTTCTAGGTTGACCTAGAACAGAAATCTTTTGTTAGCTTTGGCTAAGTGGAGAAGTATTGCTTCACGGTGACTTGTGTGATCCTACCTGACTGTTCTAAACCCTTTTGATATCTATGCACTGCTGCTGCTGCTGCTGCTGCTGCTGCTGCGAGTCG
>NW_011430678.1:0-577 GCF_000754665.1 Bison bison bison
ATGACAGCAGAAAATATCAGGCCCAACTTATTCCCAGAGAACTACAATACCATAGTGATAGATTGAGGAGATTAAAAAAGTAACATAGATAAATGGTAAATAAATAAGTAAAAGGTGCCACAAGCAATAAACACTACAGAGAAGACAACAGATTCATAATGAGAGCCAATCAAGAAAATCTCAAGGCAAAAAACACCACCAGAGTAGAGTGCCAACTGAAAAATAAAGAAAGCAAATCTGACAAGAAGAGCAGGACAGCCCCCACAGAATAACAGAAACCACAGTTAATATAGAAATGCATACCCATGTTAAAGAATGAAGTGATGCAACAGCAACTAAAGGCACAGAAAATAGGAAACCAAAGTAAAAGTAGAAATAGCTATACAAAAAATAAAAATATAGTTGAAATAATCTTCAAGATCAAATCAATGTGTAGTAACAAAGAAGCATACAACTGAGAAAAATAGTGCACAAACAACACAACAATTCAATGCATCAAAAGAATAATACATATTTCCTTGTGTCTCCTCTGTGAGTGTCCTAGTGCTCAACATGGGCCAGAGGACAAATACACCTC
>NW_011430679.1:0-554 GCF_000754665.1 Bison bison bison
AGATGCTAACAATAACCCTGTGTACGGGACAGCAAAAGAGACACTGATGTATAGAACAGTCTTATGGACTTTGTGGGAGAGGGAGAGGGTGGGAAGATTTGGGATAATGGCATTGAAACATGTAAAATATCATGTATGAAACAAGTTGTCCGTCCAGGTTCGATGCACAATACTGGATGCTTGGGACGACCCAGAGGGATGGTATGGGGAGGGAGGAGGGAGGAGGGTTCAGGATGGGGAACACATGTATACCTGTGATGGATTCATTTTCATATTTGGCAAAACTAATACAATTATGTAAAAGTTTAAAAATAAAATTTAAAAAAAATGGTAAGGGAGATAAAAGGAGGAAAAAGAAGGAACAAATGGTGGCGTC
Organism: Bison bison bison; assembly: GCF_000754665.1. Classification (NCBI taxonomy): domain Eukaryota; kingdom Metazoa; phylum Chordata; class Mammalia; order Artiodactyla; family Bovidae; genus Bison; species Bison bison. The sequence continues at coordinate 377 of NW_011430679.1, forward strand.
ATCCCTACACTAATTTACAAGTAAAGGCATTGAGACGCAGGGGAAGCAAGCATGATGCAGTGATCAGAGATTTTGGTGGCCTCACTAAGCGTTTTTTTGATTCATTGTAAGACAAATGGGCTTCCCAGGTGGTGCTAGTGGTAAAAACCTGCCTGCCAATGCAGGAGATGCAAGAGAT
>NW_011430680.1:0-744 GCF_000754665.1 Bison bison bison
ATGGCTGCAGTCACCATCTGTAGTGATTTGCAGCCCAGAAAATAAAGTCTGACACTGTTTGCACTGTTTCCCCATCTATTTCCCATGAAGTGATGGGATTGGATGCCGTGATCTTCATTTTCTGAATGTTGAGCTTTAAGCCAACTTTTTCACTCTCCACTTTCACTTTCATCAAGAGGCTTTTTAGTTCCTCTTCACTTTCTGCCATAAGAGTGGTGTCGTCTGCGTATCTGAGGTTATTGATATTTCTCCTGGCAATCTTGATTCCAGCTTGTGTTTCTTCCAGCCCAGCGTTTCTCATGATGTACTCCGCATATAAGTTAAATAAGCAGGGTGACAATATACAGCCTTGACGTACTCCTTTTCCTATTTGGAACCAGTTAGTTGTTCCATTTTCAGTTCTAACTGTTGCTTCCTGACCTGCATACAAATTTCTCAAGAGGCAAATCAGGTGGTCTGGTATTTCCATCTCTTTCAGAATTTTCCACAGTTTATTGTGATCCACACAGTCAAAGGCTTTGGCATAGTCAATAAAGCAGAAATAGATGTTTTTCTGGAACTCTCTTGTCTTTTTCCATGATCCAGCAGATGTTGGCAATTTGATCTCTGGTTCCTCTGTCCTTTTCTAAAACCAGCTTGAACATCTGGAAGTTCATGGTTCACATATTGCTGAAGCGTGGCTTGGAGAATTTTGAGTCTATTACTTTACTAGTGTGTGAGATGAGTGCAATTGTGCGGTAGTTT
>NW_011430681.1:0-504 GCF_000754665.1 Bison bison bison
ATTGTGCGGTAGTTTGAACTTTCTTTGGAATTTCCTTTCTTTGGAATTGGAATGAAAACTGACCTTTTCCAGTCCTGTGGCCACTGCTGAGTTTTCCAAATTTGCTGGCTTATTGAAGGCAGCACTTTCACAGAATCATCTTTTACAATTTGAAATAGCTCAACTGGAATTCCATCACTTCCACTAGCTTTGTTCCTAGTGATGCTTCCCACTTGACTTCACATTCCAGGATGTCTGGCTCTAGGTGAGTGATCACACAATCATGGTTATCTGGGTCATGAAGACCTTTTTTTGTACAGTTCTTCTCTGTATTCTTCCCCTCTTCTTACCACCTTCTGCTTCTGTTAGGTTCGTACCATTTCTGTCCTTTATTGTGCCCATCTTTGCATGAAATGTTCCCTTGTTATCTCTAATTTTCTTGAAGAGATCTCTAGTCTTTCCCATTCTATTATTTTCCTCTATTTCTTTGCAGTGATCACTGAGGAAGGCTTTTTTATCTCTCCT
>NW_011430682.1:0-722 GCF_000754665.1 Bison bison bison
ACCGCGAATTGAGGGCCTTCGTCTCCTGTATGGCCTAGAGACCAATCTCTCGACCTCTCTCCAACGCCTCAGGTAGGCTTGACTCCCTTTAGTCCACCCAGTGAGCTCCAAGTAGATACCCGTCGCGACTCGAGAGCGAGAGCGGGGTTCTTTGCTTCCACTCGACATGAATGCCTGTCTCCCCGGGTGTGTCTGGAATGCAACCCTGAGATCCCTGTCGCCCCTGGAGAGGAACATTGGCTTCTGGACAGAATCCTAGATGAGGTCTATTGGCCCTGCAGTCACTCGAGAGCAATCCCCAGCTTCCTTCGCAACTCGATGGAGATTGGACTCCCTGGGGCAACACAAGAGGCATCCCGAATTCCCCGTGGTAACTCGAGAATCCCGCCGCAACTCGAGAAAAACCACGTGGTTCCCCCGTCATCGCAAGATGAAGCCCTTTCCCGCTACAGCGTCTCAGGAGAAGTCCCACGTTAGGAATTGGAGGTCGAAACGGTACTTGGCACCCTTGATGCGCCCCCACAAAGTTCCCCGGCCTCCCGGTCTCCCTGGAGAGGAACACCGAGGTTTTCCGGCACCACTTCCTCTGAGCCCCTTCTACCCTCCTGATCTCCACAGGAGGGTCGACTCCCCTGCTTTGTCTGGAAGGGGTTCCCGACCTTCCGGTCGCACGTCAGGATGAGGCCGGTCTCACGACGACATTCCAGACGTGGCCTCGTGGG
>NW_011430683.1:0-659 GCF_000754665.1 Bison bison bison
CAAGACGAGGCCTGACTCTCCTGTCCCAAGTCTGCAGGGACCTTGCGATCGGAGTCTGAAGTCAGAGGAACCCTGAGGTTCCTGCCTCAACTGGAGATGAGGCCCTCTTCCAATGCACCAAACCCAGTGGAGTGCCGAGAGGCCCCTCCCACCTCCAGTTTCCCTGACTTCTCAGAGCCACCATGAGCAGCCCCCTGAGGTCACCTGCACAAGTCGAGGGACCCCAGGGTGTCCTGCCTCAACCCGAGAAAGACCTCGAGAGACCTTCTTCAACACGTCTCGAGGCCAGATTCTCCTACTATGACTTGAGAGAAATGACGCCCTCCCCTCGCCATTCGCATGGAGACCCGACTTCCTTGGCACCCCACGAGAGACTCACTGACCTCGCCGTCGTACCTCGCGAGAAACCGCACACTGGGGCCGCCGCTCGAGAACAACCCCGAGCCTCCCCGTCATCGCGACTTGAGGGCCTTCGTCTCCTGTATGGCCTAGAGACCAATCTCTCGACCTCTCTCCAAACGCCTCAGGAGGCTTGACTCCCTTTAGTCCACCCAGTGAGCTCCAAGAGATACCCGTCGCGACTCGAGTGCAGAGCGGGGTTCTTGGCTTCCACTCGAGATGAATGCCTGTCTCCCCGGGTGCGTCTGGAATGCAACCCG
>NW_011430684.1:0-565 GCF_000754665.1 Bison bison bison
TTTTGGTGATCCTCAGAGATAACCCTGATTAAACATACCTTCACTAGAGGAAAAATGGCTGGCCACTGGGACAATTATGAGGCTAAAAACATTGCTCTTTCATAGAGTATTCTACTAGACTTTCTCTTCTCCACCTTAATTCTTGCTTCCCAACATGGCTGTGTAACAACTATTCCAAAATTAGAGGCTTCAATAATAATTACTAAACTCATTTAACCAATTGCAGGTCATCAAGAGTTGGCTAACCTAGGCAGGGTTCATCTAGATGGTTCCACCTTAAACTGTGGATACAGATATCCTGATTCCTAGCTGAGGCATGGATTCAATTTGCTCCATGCGTGCTTAGTCATTCTAGGGTTTAGCCTGAAAGGACATCCCAATGGCTATGTTTTGGCTATGGCTCAAAACAGCAAGCAGAAGCACAGGAGGCCTCACAAAGTCTAGGGTCAGTCCTGCACACTATCACTTCCTCCTCTCTATGGCTTATTGTTGTTCAGTTGCTCAGTTGTGTCCAACTCTTTGCGACCCATGAACAGCAGCACGCCAGGCCTCCCTGCCTGCCACT
>NW_011430685.1:0-640 GCF_000754665.1 Bison bison bison
AGGATGCCTCTTGTGTTGGCCCAGGCAAGTCCAATCTTCCACTCGAGTTGCGAAGGAAAGCTGGGGATTGCTCTCGAGTGACTGCAGGGCCAAGAGACCTCATCTAGGCTTGTGTCCAGAAGCCAATGTTCCTCTCCAGGGGCGACAGGGATCTCGGGGTTGCATTCCAGACGCACCCGGGGAGACAGGCATTCATCTCGAGTGGAAGCAAAGAACCCCGCTCTGCTCTCGAATCGCGACGGGTATCTCTTGGAGCTCACTGGGTGGACTCAAGGGAGTCAAGCCTCCTGAGGCGTTTGGAGAGAAGTCGCGAGATTGGTCTCCAGGCCATGCAGGAGACGAAGGCCCTCATCTCTCGATGACGGGGGAATCTCGGGGTTGTTCTCGAGCGGCGGCCTCAGTGTGCGATTTCTCACGAGGTACGACGGCGAGGTCAGTGAGCCTCTCGTGGGGCGCCAGGGAAGTCGGGTCTCCATGGGAGGGGCGAGGGGGAGCGCGTCATTGCTCCCGAGCCATGGTAGGGGAATCTGGCCTCGAGACGCGTTGAAGAAGGTCTCTCGAGGTCTTTCTCGGGTTGAGGCAGGAAACCCTGGGTTCCCTCGACTTGTGCAGGTGACCTCAGGGAGCTCTCATGGTGGCT
>NW_011430686.1:0-561 GCF_000754665.1 Bison bison bison
AGAACCCCAGGGACTGCGGGGCCTGGTGGGCTGCCGTCCATGGGGTCACACAGACTCGGACACGACTGAAACGACTTCGCAGCAGCAGCAGCAGCAGCAGCAGCAGCAGCAGCAGTGCATAGATATCAAAAGGGTTTAACAGTCAGGTAGGATCACACAAGTCACCGTGAAGCAATACTTCTCCACTTAGCCAAAGCTAACAAAGATTTCTGTCTAGGTCAACCTAGAAGAGATCACGGAAGAGGTAAAGAAACTTAAAATCCATTAGCAAAGGCAGTTCAACCTCTCAAGAAACCTTGTGCTAGGCACAACACTCTTTTCTGGGGGTCCACTTTCCTACAACCTCCTGATCCCATTCTGTACCCATTCCTTTGCTTCTCCCATCCTGAAACTGCCACCTGGAAGAAAGAACGACGTCGTTTTCCTTCAGAAAATGCGATTTCATGCCACATACCTTCTTTTAATACCAAGTCATACATTTCCCTTCAGCAACCAAGAACTGACTTTTATATTGGCATTCGACAGATTGGTGAACATACCTATCAGTGATAGTAGCGCCCC
>NW_011430687.1:0-571 GCF_000754665.1 Bison bison bison
CCTGAAGAAATGCCATCACTTTGCCTTAGGCTCTTCCTGCCCTGACATTCATATTACCATCATTTTAAAAGGAGATAATGAAGAAAGCAAATGCATTCTTAAATTCAGGAACAGATTCTCCTAATTAATATGTACAAATGTGAAAAAATACATGTTTATATGGGTTGAGTTGCTTTATGCACCCTGGTTTCCCTACTCTTAACCTGATTCTTTTATTTCTAAACTACCCACAGGTATTCATGTATTTCAAATGTATTCATTCATTGTTCAGCTTTAATAGAATACTCTTAGGAAGAAAACTCTATCAGTTGGTACAAAGCTATATGGCCAGCTAGCCTATAAGCATAGATGGAAATCAAATTAGACATTAAGGCCTATGCTTTTATTTTCAGGCCTAGATGGAGCTTTCGTAATGTACATTGGTTGGTGTTAGAGTTCTTGTGGGCTCTGTGACCAATAAAACTATATACTATAGCCACGAAAAGTATGGTGCTCTGTTGTTCAGTCGTGTCCAACTCTTGCGACCCCATGGACTATAGCCTGTCAGGCTCCTGTCTGTGGGACTTCCTGG
>NW_011430688.1:0-532 GCF_000754665.1 Bison bison bison
AGAGGTGTCCGGGCATCGGATTCTTCTCAAGAGGGGACAGGGAAATCGGGGTCCTTCGGAATGTGGAACCACCCACGAGACCACGTCTGGAATGTCGTCGTGAGACCGCCCTCATCCTGAGGTGCGACCGGAAGGTCGGGAACCCCTTCCAGACAAAGCAGAGGAGTCGACCCTCCTGTCCAGATCAGGAGGGTAGAAGAGGCTCAGAGGAAGTGGTGCCGGAAAACTTCGGTGTTCCTCTCGAGGGAGACCGGGATGTCGGGGCACTTTTTGGGTCGCATTAAGGGTGACAAGTACCGTTTCGAACTCCAATTCCTAAAGTGGGACTTCTCCTGAGACGCTGTAGCGGCACAGGGCTACATCTTGCGATGACGGGGGAACCACGTGGTTTTTCTCGAGGTGTAGCAGGATTCTCGAATTACGACGGGGAATTCAGGATGCCTCTTGTGTTGGCCCAGGGAAGTCCAAATCTTCCATTCGAGTTTGCGAAAGGAAAAGCTGGGGATTTGCGCTCGAGTGACTGCAGGGCCAA
>NW_011430689.1:0-580 GCF_000754665.1 Bison bison bison
TAATGAGATACCTAAGTAGGTGAATGCTATGTTCTTAATATGGGCAGATATGAAGAAGACAGTTTTCAAATCTGTCATACTCAGTCTTGGGCTCGAGTTCAACTGTGTGCTCCATGAAAGTAGGAACAAACTTATCTTCATCTTGGTTTCCCACTTCCTTGACCTCTAGCACAAGGCCCTGCATACTGTAGGCAGGTAATCTCTAGAATTTTTTTAGATCTCTTTTATTAAGTTGTAGAGAATGGCCTCTCAGCAATCATTAACACAAGATCAGGTATAAAACTCCCTTCTAGTTTCATCTTGGAATTATAAAAAATCACAGCTCCAATAAGACAGAACTTTTGAAAACATTTTAAAATAAGGACTTAACTTTTAAAACGAAAACATCTGGTGAGTTAACATCTGGTGAATTAAGCTCTTGTTTATTAGATTTAAAGCTGTGACTGGTCAATGGAGAACACAAAAAAAATGTATTAATAATGTGGCAACATCTTCAGTAACAAAAATTAAATCTTCACACGTTTCCTTTAAGATCATAACTTGTGCTATACTTGGTTTTCTTCACAAGCTGCCTATTTTC
>NW_011430690.1:0-527 GCF_000754665.1 Bison bison bison
GAGACCTTCTTCAACACGTCTCGAGGCCAGATTCCCCTAGTGCCGTGAGCCGGCATATTGCATATTGAGTGCATATTGCATATTGCATATTGAGTGCAGCACTTTCCACAGCATCATCTTTCAGGATCTGGAATAGCTCATCTGGAATTCTGTCACTGCTGGGAGCCAGTGAGGTACTCCGCCCATGACAAAGGTCATGAGGAAGGAGGCTCGGCATACGCAAAGGCGGGATCGAGCTTCAGGAGTCCCCCCTGGAAATTCTCAAGCATATACCCCCAAAACCAGAGTCTGCCTACTTTCTGCTTGCGCTTTCACCTAAACCTCTGACTTTACAGGAGCTCTCCCCCACTACCTCTCTCTGAAAAAAGAGTTAGCTTACAGTTCCAGTTAATAATTCCTGGGTGTGACAGTGTTTAACCTACAAACTCCTTTGGAAAGCCTCTAGCCTGCCTGAATAGGTTTTTCGGGCCACATGTGATTGTTCAGAGCCTCCCAACTGTGAGAGGCAGGAGATGTTCTAAACTGTC
>NW_011430691.1:0-869 GCF_000754665.1 Bison bison bison
AACTCTAGTTGCAAAACAAGTTAATGAAAACATGAATAGCATGCTCAAGCCTTTTTCCACTAATAAAAATATGACTCTATTCAGATAATTTTATCCCTTATATTATCTGTCCTGCTCCCACTGCTGCTAAGTCACTTCAGTCGTGTCCGACTCTGTGCGACCCCATAGACAGCAGCCCATTAGGCTCCTCTGTCCCTGGGATTCTCCAGGCAAGAACACTGGAGTGGGTTGCCATTTCCTTCTCCAATGCATGAAAGTAAAAAGTGAAAGTGAAGTCGCTCAGTCAAGTCCGACTCTTAGCGACCCCATGGACTGCAGCCTACCAGGCTCCTCCGTCCATGGATTTTCCAGGCAAGAGTACTGGAGTGGGGTGCCATTGCCTTCTCTGTATTATCTGTCCTACAAAAAGCTAATTGACTTTAAACAGCTTATAATAGTTTTTTTTTTTTCTTTTAGGACCCAAATAGTCAATGTTTTATAAGGGAAGTTATCTCATGTTTCGAAGAATAATTTGACTAATAATTCTATTGCTAATAATAATCCTATGACTAATAATTCATAGGATCTAGAAAGTTCCCCAATGTTTCTTCAAATTTTATTCGTATGTGTATTCATTAACAAAGGGTTTTTTTGAACGCCTCCTATGTAAAATAAATTATGATTATTTACAAGTATTTTGTGAAAATACACTGATAAATTCTAATTATTTAAAAAATGTTTTGTGAAGATACACTATTACTGAGAAAATAGCTATCAGGGCATTTATTTTTTGTTTATTTTTCAAAGAAATGTACCCCTCTGAGTTTGATTTGGGTATGTATTCACAAAGGAAATATTGCTATCGATGGCTTCCTGTTTAATGTCAGGCT
>NW_011430692.1:0-580 GCF_000754665.1 Bison bison bison
TTCCCTGTATTCACAGGAGAGCTCTGTGACAACTCAGAGGTCTTGTTGGCATCAGCATGTAGTGCAGCAAGAATTTTGATTGAATATTGTCGATGAGCAGGAGAGTCAGAGAACTGTGACAGTATTACGTGAATTAGCCCTTCACAGCTATCCTGGGGCGGTTATAATTCCCCTCTGTAATCAATGCTGCAGCAAGCAAATAGTTTTCTGAGGGTCACTCCAATGACCTTGTTGCATTAATTTATTATTAGGCTTCCACTGATTACCATGATTCCAATCTGCAGCCAATATGCCAATCAATATCTACGTATTGAATGCCCCATATATGCTCAGCACAATGACTATCTGAATCTCTTTCGAGTTTTAGATGTGGTAGGCTAAAAATAAGGACAGGACCCTAGACAAGGTGACTGGGCAGTGAAGAGACTTGCAGAGAAAATTGCAGTTTTAGGCACAGAAAACGCAAGGGTCAATTTGTAAAAATCAAAATCAATGTAGCAAACCCAAAGAGTAAAAGAGTTTCAGAAATCATGAGAGAATGCCAAGGGTGAACACATAAGTAGGACAGGACAGTACAGGT
>NW_011430693.1:0-576 GCF_000754665.1 Bison bison bison
AAGTGGTCATTGGCTGTTGGCTTTCAATACAGAGGCTAATGGTGGAGGGGATGGGACAGGGAAACCAGGAGCTCCTAAATTCCCTATTCTAGGGGAAAGAAAGGGAGTGGATGAAAGAAAACAGCTTAATTGTAACATTGACCAACAGGTCAAGAAGTTGACTCCAAACCCACCACCACCAGCTACCTGTAACAAGATCTCCTGCAGGCTTTTTGGAGCTCTCACAGTCTCTAAGGATCAGTTCACCACACAGAGGTCTCTGAAGATGCAAAGGTGTCCACAGTGCATCCAGACTTTTCAGGTACAGAGAACAACATGAGACAGACATGGAGGGTGGCCAAGGGAACACTTCGTAGTCTTAGTGAGAGACAGAGAATCCTCTAACAGCAGGAAACCCCAGGTAAAATGTACAGGAGTTAGATGTATTCATTTATGTCTTATATCTTCTCAAGTTTTTGTCCCTAAAGAAATATTGCTGGAAATCTAAGTTTGATTACTTAGCAGACTAGTTGGATGGCATCAGTGACTGATACATGCATCTCAATTGCTAAGTGGCTTCAGTCATGTCCAACTCTG
>NW_011430694.1:0-739 GCF_000754665.1 Bison bison bison
GCATCTGTGGCTGTCCTGCTGAGGGGGCCTTTCCATGGGGACCGTGTGCAGTACAAGTTTGGTGTTTTGGAACCGAATAATTAGAACGTGTAAAAATTTTAAATGATGTGGTGGTTTGATTCAAACAATACAAAATAAAACAAAACACCAAGCTCCAAGTGTTTTGCAAATTTAGGTCTTAATATTGAAGGCCTGTTTTCCTTCCACTGTGGCATTCTACGAAGAAATGTGTCGGGTTTTTTTTTTTTTAACTTGTTTTTTGTTTTTCTTTTTTTTAGAAAAGATTCCGAAAAATGAGGGAAACAGGAAACCCAGAGGTGCCCCTGTAGGTTGGCGAAGGCCTTAGGAGGTCACTTGGAAATGCTGCTGGCTGTGAGGTGGGGGGAGGGGGCAGATGTGCACAGAGCTGTGCAGGCTTGTCCTTTGCATGGATGTTCTTTGTAGAAATCCACCTCGGAGCCATCTCCTGATGTGTAAGAATTTCCCAGACAAACCTTGAGCTAAGCAATGCGTTTTTTCCTTAGGAAATGTTGGTCTTCAGCGATGTTCAAAGCCTGTGTATTTCCGCTAGACTCTGGCTTCAGGTCGGTTCCCCAAAAGGCTCAGAAGCGACCTGAACCAAACAGTAAGTTTTCCTCCTACCTTGTTCTCCTCATCTATGTTAAGGAAATGACATATTTGCCTGGAAATCTGCCTTTCTTCAAGATTCATGTCAATCATTTTTTAGCCCGGGATGACT
>NW_011430695.1:0-620 GCF_000754665.1 Bison bison bison
GTTTCTGGTCTTACGTTTAGATCTTTAATCCATTTTGAGTTTATTTTTGTGTATGGTGTTAGAAAGTGTTCTAGTTTCATTCTTTTACAAGTGGTTGACCAGTTTTCCCAGCACCACTTGTTAAAGAGATTGTCTTTAAACCATTGTATATTCTTGCCTCCTTTGTCAAAGATAAGGTGTCCATATGTGCGTGGATTTATCTCTGGGCTTTCTATTTTGTTCCATTGATCTATATTTCTGTCTTTGTGCCAGTACCATACTGTCTTGATAACTGTGGCTTTGTAGTAGAGCCTGAAGTCAGGTAGGTTGATTCCTCCAGTTCCATTCTTCTTTCTCAAGATCGCTTTGGCTATTCGAGGTTTTTTGTATTTCCATACAAATTGTGAAATTATTTGTTCTAGCTCTGTGAAGAATAACTGTTGGTAGCTTGATAGGGATTGCATTGAATCTATAAATTGCTTTGGGTAGTATACTCATTTTCACATATTGATTCTTCCAATCCATGAACATGGTATATTTCTCCATCTATTAGTGTCCTCTTTGATTTCTTTCACCAGTGTTTTATAGTTTTCTATATATAGGTCTTTAGTTTCTTTAGGTAGATATATTCCTAGTATTTT
>NW_011430696.1:0-739 GCF_000754665.1 Bison bison bison
ATTACCTGTTTGGTGAAGTTTTCTGAGCTCGCCAGAATTAGACAGACAAAGCATGCGTTGGGGTTATACACACTGATAAATTATAAGCTGTCATCTGATTGGATGAGGAATGTTGCTCAATATTGCGTAAAACTGCAAAAAGATATCGCAGAAAAACTACATTGGCTCTCGGCAGCTGGTCTAGAAGCCTAAGGACAGAGAAAACACTTATAAATAAAGCGAGTCATTTTGCTTAGTAAGTGGAAATATAGAGAACAAAGTACTTCTTTTTATACCATGTACACAGTCCATTCTCACAGTTCCAGGCATGAAAGCATAACAAAAATGTTTCACTGAATTTAATTCCTGAACCAGGTAAGACCTACTCTGGTTAGTTATGTGTTTGTATTTAAGATCATACCACTGGCGGATTGGTTCTTTATCATCTCATTTTAGAACAGCGGATTCATCTCCAACAGTTTCAGGCGTTCAGAAGGTGTAAAATGGTCATGCATTCCATGTTAATAAGATTAGGAGAAAAACACCAATTACAGTGTCACCAAAAGGCATGCATCTCTCTTCAAACTGGCTTCCATGGGCATGATCAAGTGAAACCCCGTGATACTGATCATTATTTTAGAGGACACAGCTGTAAACTATAAGCTAATATTTTCCTAAGAGTATGTTGGTTGTATTTTCTCTGGGTTGAGTAATTATGGCATCATTACCTCTGGGTTGCGGTTGTTTTGTCTTCCTCCTC
>NW_011430697.1:0-644 GCF_000754665.1 Bison bison bison
ATATTTTTTCCTACCTCCTTTCGAGGAGTTGGGTTGCTTTTCTGGGTGCCTGATGTCCTCTGCCGGCATTCAGAAGTTGTTTTGTGGAATTTACTCGACGTTTAAATGCTCTTTTGATGAATTTGTGGGGGAGAAAGTGTTTTCCCCGTCCTACTCCTCCGCCATCTTGGCGCCTTCCCCCGTATTTTATAATATAAAGTGCATTGTGTTACCGACTGGTTCTAACTGAAAATGGTGTACGGACATTATTTAAGTGCTGCTATGGGATACCGGTTTGGAACTTCGCGTGAATTCTCAATAGTCTTGCTATTTGAGGGAAAGGAAAAGAAGAAAATTGTTATGCCAAGACTTGATTCCTTTTTTCGCTACACACATACCCTCATCAAATTAAAACTTACACTTCAATTCTATTCCAAATTTGTGATGCTACAAATAAAGTGATGATAGGTTTAAATAGATCTTTGTTTAAGTGTTACAGGATCTAAGACACAGACATCTTTTCTTAGACAAAAATGAGTTCACCCTCCTGTAAGCTTCTGTTAGCTAAAGGCAGAATAAATGAACCTTTGATTGTACATTGGGGACAGAGAATGACAACGTGTGATTTGGTAGAATAGATGGACTTTATTATATGCTTTTGTAAG
>NW_011430698.1:0-525 GCF_000754665.1 Bison bison bison
AGTGGGCGTTCCCAGCCGCCACGGCGACCCCCGAGAGGACAACGGGGAAGCCCTCCCCCACCCCCGCCAGGAGCCGACCCCCGCCCCGCGCCGCCCCGCCCCTGCCATGCTCCCGGTGCCTTCCCAGTCCGCAGTGGGGATCCCCGGAGCACAACTGGGACCGCCCCCCATCCCCGCCACGACCCGACTCCCGACCCGCGCCGCCCGGCTTCGCCCCGCCCCGGGCGCGCTCCCGGTGCGCTGCCCACCTTCACCACGGGCTCCCGGTGAGCCCCGCCCCCACGCCCGGTTCCAGGAGAGCCTACTGGGACCTCGCTCCCGCCGCCCGGTGAAACGGAGGACAGTACATCCAGCCCACAGAGGCAATCCAAGCTGTCTAGGATTCAGGGATCAAACGAGGACTACGGAAAGGAAAGATGACCTGACCTAGGAGGGCCATGATATTCTATAGAACCGGACAAAGTTGGTTGCCAAGGAAACTGTATTCCTTGGAACCCGGAAAGCTGGTTCTTTTCATATGCAATT
>NW_011430699.1:0-513 GCF_000754665.1 Bison bison bison
AGACAGCAAACAGGAGACAGGGGAGAGAGGATGGCATCGGATCTGAGACAGACACACTGGCACAGCCCGTGACGCACCTCAGAGGAAGGTCACGTGGAAGAAGCAGCTTCCCCAAGGGAGGGGGCGTCAGCTTTGGGCCGGGCCCGGCTGGACGCGGTGCCCTGGGGCTGGCGGTCACCCGTGGGGACCCCAAGACTTCCTTGAAGCCGAGGTCTCAAAGGTCCCCTTTGGCCTGGCTACCTAAGGCGAGACCCAGCCCCCATCCCCAGGCCAGAGGGTGAGTGTGTGAGAGTGTGTGTGAGTGTGTCGGTGGGTGAGGGTGAGGTCGGGTCGACTTGGGGCCGAGTGAATACCCAGAGTGGAGGGGGGAGGTGTGGAGGCCGGGGGTTGGGAAGCTTGCGTGTCCTCTTGCTGTCTCTCTCTCCCTCTTTCTCCGTCTCCCTTACCTGTGGTTTCTAGCTCTTGACCTGTCTCGGCGGCAGGGTGTGTGTGTGTGTGTGTGTGTGTGTGTGT
>NW_011430700.1:0-685 GCF_000754665.1 Bison bison bison
GAAGATCTCCTGGAACTAAGGATGGCAACCCATTCCTACTTTTTCACCTTGAGAATCCCATGCATTGAGGATACATTATGGTGACAGTCTGCGTGATACAGAGTGTCAGACAGGAATGTAGTGACGTAACACATGAAATATCACTTGAACGGGTATGTATGTATGTATTACACTTGTTCCTTTCATATATTACCAATGACATGCTCAACAACAACAACAACAACAAAACGGTTAATTTACTCATTTCATTTCAGTCACAGGCCCGTGTCCGAATCTTTGTCACCCCACTGAATCACACCACACCAGGCCTCCCCTGTCCATTACTAACTCCTGAGTTCAGGCAAACATATGTTCATCGAGACGATGATGCCATCCAGCCATCTCATCCTCTATCGTTCCCTTCTCCTCCTGATCCAAATCCCTCCCATCATCAGAGATTTTTATGTGTCAACTCTACACGTGAGGTGGCCAAAATACTGGAATTTCAGCTTTAGCATCAGTCTTTCCAAAGAACACCCAAGACTGGTCTCCTTAAGGATGGACTGGTGGGATCTGCTTGCAGTCCAAGGGACTCTCAAGAGTCTCCTCCAACACCACAGTTCAAAAGCATCAATTTTTTGGTACTCAGCTTTCTTCACAGTCCAACTCTCATATCAATATATGACCACTGGAAAAAACATAGCCT
>NW_011430701.1:0-513 GCF_000754665.1 Bison bison bison
ATGGAACTCCGCTTGCCTCTCGAGGTGTTCCCGGGGAGACAGGCCACTTGTCGAGCGGTATTTGGAACCTGGGGGTCTTCTCCCGACGATGCACGGGCGAGTCACTGCCCCTTCGTGTTGACTTCATTCACAGGGTGGAATTCGAAGAGGTGTCCGGGCATCGGGTTCTTATCAAGAGGGGACCGGGAAATCGGGGTCCTTCGGAATCTGGAAGCACCCACGAGGCCACGTCTGGAATGTCGTCGTGAGACTGGCCTCATCCTGAGGTGCGACCGGAAGGTCGGGAACCCCTTCCCAGACAAAGCAGTGGAGTCGACCCTCCTGTCCAGATCAGGAGGGTAGAAGGGGCTCAGAGGAAGTGGTGCCGGAAAACCTCGGTGTTCCTCTCGAGGGAGACCGGGATGTCGGGGCACTTTGTGGGTCGCATCAAGGGTGCCAAGTACCATTTCGACCTCCAATACCTAACGTGGACTTCTCCTGAGACACTGTAGCGGGAAAGGGCTTCATCTTGCG
>NW_011430702.1:0-600 GCF_000754665.1 Bison bison bison
CAAGAGTCCTTAGAAGTAAATGAGAATATGGCATAACAGATGAAAGCAAGAAGGACTCGACATAATGTACTTTTCATAAGAATTTTAGATCTTCAGAGGAATTCTCACTGAACTGAATTAAAATGCAAGCTTTAGTTTAAAATGCAAACCTTTTTTGGTATTATGTTTCTATGTTGAGACTGAAATGTTATTATGTATGTGTGAGATATTAAGCAATACTGTGTAGCTATTAAAATCATATTTTAAAATCATATTTTCAAAACCTTTAATGACATTTATAAGCACTTATAGTGGAAAATAGCTAGGAATAGAAGATGATCCCATATAGCTTTAGATGACAGTACAAATGTGTTGAATGATAGTTTTTAGATTGTATTTATTAATTTTTAATTGAAGGATAACTGCTTTACATTGTTTGGTTTGTTTTCCTCATACAACAACATGAATAGGCCATAAGTATATTATCCACTCTTTGGTGAGCCTGCCTCCCACTTCCCGCCATCCCACCCTCTAGGTCATCACAGAGGACAGTGCTGGGCTCCCCATGTTACATAGCAACTTCCCACTAGCTAGCTATTTTACATATGGTAGTAGGTGATG
>NW_011430703.1:0-545 GCF_000754665.1 Bison bison bison
TACTATAAATGAGACATTAAGTCTTGATGGTATATGCCCCCTACATCCCGCCTCCCTTCATTTAGCTATAGAATGCACACAGTAAAGTGCACGAAGTGCAACTAATCTTAAAGTGTACAGCTCAATTGATTTGTATGTGAATAGACAACTTGTATAACCACAATAAAGACCAAGAATACAGAATGTTTCAGCTCCCGGAAGGCTCCTGTTGTCCTCTTCCCCATCAGTGTGCTTTGCCCAAAGGGTAACTAGTAGTCTGATCTTTGATACTGCACATTAGTTTTACCTGTTCTTGAATTTCATATGAATGAGACCATTAGAAGATATGGTCTTTGGGTTGAGCCTTTTTGTTACTTAAATTGTCTGTGAGGGTTCATCCTATGTTGCACTGTCATGATTTTTGTTCTTTTTTATTATGGTGTCATGTTTCTAGTGTGTGTTTAGATCTGGAGTTTGTTTATCTGTTCTCCTGTTGATGGGTGTTGGAGTTGTTTGTGGTAGGAACAGAGCTATTAGGAAGCGCTCTTGTACAGGTCCTTTGGTGC
>NW_011430704.1:0-526 GCF_000754665.1 Bison bison bison
AGGTGGATTCCTTACCGTCTGAGCCACCAGGGAAGTGCATAAATGGTTTCTGGAAAAAGAGTTATTGTTGAAGACCAAGTATTAAAATCAGTATTACATACAATACTCAAAACCTTTTTTCATTCTACAACCTGGTTGATCACTTTTCTCTCCTCTGTCCCAGAACAGCCCACGCGTCAGCTATTGAAGCCTTTCCCTGGCTATGAGTGATGTCGAATGAGAGTTAAGGAAAGCCTTGTGATAAAAGGAGTCATAGCTATTGTAATTTTTAAAATAACTCTTCCACCACTGCACTTTACATTTTTTCTTTTTAAAAGAAATTCTCATGAAGAACAGCCATCACTGAAATCAGAAAGACTGCTTTTATCATTGTAATTATAACAATATTAATTATGCAGTTTATTACTATATTAAATGTAGAGGGTTTCTACTTCAAGTAAACACAATAAAATGAAACGTACATCAGCATGTTAAGAGCCAACTATTCATATTTCAAAAGGATTCTCCAACTCAAAAAGGATCCACT
>NW_011430705.1:0-530 GCF_000754665.1 Bison bison bison
CAAAGGTCATGAGGAAGGAGGCTCGGCATACGCAAAGGCGGGATCGAGCTTCAGGAGTCCCCCTGGAAATTCTCGAGCATATACCCCCAAAACCAGAGTCTGCCTACTTTCTGCTTGTGCTTTCACCTAAACCTCTGACTTTACGGGGGGCTCTCCCCCACTACCTCTCTCTGAAAAAAGAGTTAGCTTACAGTTCCAGTTAATAATTCCTGGGTGTGACAGTGTTTAACCTACAAACTCCTTTGGAAATCCTCTAGCCTGCCTGAATAGGTTTTTCCGGCCACATGTGACTCTTCAGAGCCTCCCAACTGTGAGAGGCAGGAGATGTTCTAAACTGTCTAAACACAGATTCTTTTGAGTAGTTAAAAGATTGATTAGAAATTGTATTGGTGAATGGTTTTTCACTTGTTGGGCCATTGTTTGCTGCTAAGGTTCCATATCCCTTACCTGCTGTGTCCCTGGCAGTGTATTGATTAATATAATTGGTGTAAGTAATAGCTTTAATGTTTGTAACCTGGGACCCTTGAGTT
>NW_011430706.1:0-576 GCF_000754665.1 Bison bison bison
GTTCGTTTTTTCTCTCTTGCTTTTCCTTCTTCTTTTCTTTAACATCGTATTTTTGAAATTCCAAACTCTACTCTAGATTTTAAATGTTTGCTTTTATGTATTTGTTACCAATTTTGTACCTTTAAGAACCCAATCTTCAGTACCCATTTTTCACTAGGGAGCGAGATTATTGGCTTAACTGCTCTCTCTCCCTTTGGACTCTCCTTTTTCTCCACTAGGTCGCCTGTGTCTCCTCCCTAACCCCTCTCCACTCTACCCAACTCTGGGAATTTCTGTGTGTTCCAGACGGTGGAGAACACTTAGGGAACTGATTACTGGCTGGATCTGTCGCCCTCCTTTTCATTCCCCCCATTTATCCTACTGGCCACCTCTGCCACCTTCTTCCTTCTTCTCTTCTCTGTATAACTCTGTGAACAACTCTGAGCAGTCCAGCTGTGGAGTGCACATAAAGGAAGAGATTACTGAATAGCCCACTCTATCCTCTATTGACTCCACCTCATCTCATTCGAGTCACCTCTAACTCCCTCCTCACTCTTCTCTTCTCCACATAACGCTGTAAACCTCTCTGGGCGAAAC
>NW_011430707.1:0-722 GCF_000754665.1 Bison bison bison
ATTTCAGGTGAAAAATCAACCAGACACACAGCTGGTGAGTTGAATGGGTTATCAATCTAAAAAAAAATACCATCTTACACTTTTTAAGAACTCTAAAGGTGACTATAAAGTTACGAAATCAACCTCATTGAATGGTCTGTGAACCAATTCTGAACTAGTTTTGAAGATAAATACATAACAGTGTCTTTTTTAAAAATGTGGCTAACTTGGTTGTGAAGATGCTCATTTATATTTATATTTTGTGTCATATTTTTATTAAGTTGCTTATGTACCTCATGATTCATCCAACAAATACTCAGCATATACCAACCATGATCTAGTCACTGGGATTATAGCAGTAAACAAAACAAAGTTTGGGTACTCAGGGTACAAATCATTTAGTGTACAGAGAAAAAAGATCAGAATATGAAACAAGGATATGATTTGAAAAATGGTTGTAATTGCTAGTAACGAAAAAAAAAATCAAGACAAAGGGAGAGAGAGTGATTAGAGGACCTCTGTGATCAGATGAAACCAGGGGATCTGGACGAAGGATCAGTTTTGTGGACTTCTGGAGAAAGAGCCTTCAAGGCAAAAGGAATGCTAAGAGCCAGGGTGCTAGTCAGGAGTCAGCTTGATGTATATAAGCAAGAAGACCTTTGTGACTGGTGTAAGGTGATTGAAGGAAAGGACCAGGAAATGAGAAACTGTGGAGTCTGAATCTGTGGTGTCTCATTTTGGAT
>NW_011430708.1:0-715 GCF_000754665.1 Bison bison bison
AAATATAATACAAATTTAAAAAATCTTGGCCCGTGTATATACCCATATGTATGTGAATGAATGTATCAGTACTTAGACACACACATGGAATTTGCATATGTATACAGCAAACTGATAATAGTGTGTGCACATGTGCTCAGTCTTGTCTGACTCTTTGCAACTCCACAGACTCTAGGCCTCCAGGCTCCTCTGTCCGTGGAGTTTTCCAGGCAAGAATATTAGAGTGGGTTGCCATGCCCTCCTCCAGGGAATCTTCCCATCCCAGGGATTAAACCCACGTCTCTTTATGTCTCCTGCATTGGCAGGTGGGTTCTTTACTGGTTGAGCACCAGAGAAGCCCAACTATCAATAGTGGTTTCCCCTAAAATGTTGGACAACATGGAAGAGTGGGAGGGAAGTCTGTTGGAAGAGAGAGTTTTTGTTTTTTACTTGTATACAGTGCAATGATATTTAATAATTTTAAAAACAGATATAAGTAAAAGCGAGCAAAGAACAGTAATGCTGAGACTTGAAAAACACAGGTTCCAGATCAGCTATACTAAATAATCTCCTGCTTGACTTCAGTGAGTCTCTTATGCCTCTGATCTTTACTACCTGCCTTTGGAAATTGAGTGGCTTGGATCAGATGACCTCAAAGGCCCCTTCCAGGTCTAACATTCTGACACTGTGAAAGGGGTTAAAAATAGATACCTAAATTTACAGCTGGGCACACCGT
>NW_011430709.1:0-523 GCF_000754665.1 Bison bison bison
AAACTTTATAAAGACTTATTTTTACTGTTTCATGCTTATTTTCTAACATCTCATTTCATAAAGCCCGCCAGAATTCCTAAGGTAAATGCTGTGGTTCTGGAAAAACAGTGACTGTTAAAAACGCCCCCCCATCACCTGACCCAACAAAAGGCTGTTTGGGAAGCATTGTGTCTGCACATTTAAGTCCCTCAAGGTCATTTCTCCATGAGGGACTCCTTACAGGACAGGACAGGTGTTGAGCTTCACTTGCAGATCAAACAGACATCAGTAGTGAAACAAGAGAAGTGGATACAGTGAGGTAAGGGGAGCACTCCAGTTCAGTTTGGGATTAGTGTTCAAAAATTTAAAGAGACCTTACCTCCGTTCATATGTTATCTGCCAAATAGGTCACCTGGCTATGCTTCAGCTCAGGGTGGGGGAGTCACACCCCCCTGTGCTTGGAAGGGAGGTGGCTGGGAAGATGCTACACAGACTGAGGGCTGCCACAGCATCTTTAATTCCCCAACAATCCCTAGTCCTGGAA
>NW_011430710.1:0-694 GCF_000754665.1 Bison bison bison
CCTGCCTCAACCCGAGAAAGACCTCGAGAGACCTTCTTCAACACGTCTCGAGGCCAGATTCCCCTACCATGACTCGAGAGCAATGACGCGCTCCCCCTCGCCACTCGCATGGGGACCCGACCTCCCTGGCGCCCCAGGAGAGGCTCACTGACCTCGTCGTCGTACCTCGCCAGAAACCGCACACTGGGGCCGCCGCTCGAGAACAACCCCGAGCCTCCCCCGTCATCGCGACTTGAGGGCCTTCGTCTCCTGTATGGCCTAGAGACCAATCTCTCGACTTCTCTTCAAACGCCTCAGGAGGCTTGACTCCCTTTAGTCCACCCAGTGAGCTCCAAGAGATACCCGTCGCGACTCGAGAGCAGAGCGGGGTTCTTTGCTTCCACTCGACATGAATGCCTGTCTCCCCGGGTGTGTCTGGAATGCAACCCCGAGATCCCTTTCGCCCCGGGAGAGGAACACTGGCTTCTGGACACAAGCCTAGATGAGGTCTGTTGGCCCTGCAGTCACTCGAGAGCAATCCCCAGCTTTCCTTCGCAACTCGAATGGAAGATTGGACTTCCCTGGGCCAACACAAGAGGCATCCTGAACTTCCCCGTCGTAATTCGAGAATCCTGCTACACCTCGAGAAAAACCACGTCGGTTCCCCCGTCATCGCAAGAGGTAGCCCTGTCGCCGCTACAGCGTCTCAGGAGAA
>NW_011430711.1:0-502 GCF_000754665.1 Bison bison bison
GCTTCGCAATGTGGAAGCACCCACGAGGCCACGTCTGGAAGTGTCGTCGTTGAGACCGGCCTCATCCTGAGGTGCGACCGGAAGGTCGGGAACCCCTTCCAGACTAAAGCAGGGGAGTCGACCCTCCTGTCGAGATCTAGGAGGGTAGAAGGGGCTCAGAGGAAGTGGTGCCGGAAAACCTCGGTGTTCCTCTCCAGGGAGACCGGGATGCCGCGGAACTTTGTGGGGGTGCATCAAGGGTGCCAAGTACCGTTTCGACCTCCAATTCCTAACGTGGGACTTCTCCTGAGACGCTGTAGCGGGCAAGGGCTTCATCTTGCGATGACGGGGGAACCACGTGGTTTTCTCGAGTTGCGGCAGGATTCTCGAGTTACGACGGGGAATTCGGGATGACCTCTTGTGTTGGCCCAGGGAAGTCCAATCTTCCATTCGAGTTGTCGAAGGAAAGCTAGGGGAATTGCTCTCGTAGTGACTGCAGGGCCAATAGACCTCATCTAGGCTT
>NW_011430712.1:0-552 GCF_000754665.1 Bison bison bison
ACCTCTGATTTCAGACTCCGATCGCAGGGTCCCTGCAGACTGGGGACAGGAGAGTCAGGCCTCGTCTTGGGTTGAGGCATAGAACTTCGCTTGCCTCTCGAGATGTCCCCCGGGGAGAGAGGCCGCTTGTCGAGCTGTATTTGGAACCTGGGGTTTTTCCCGAACGATGCACGGAAAACCTGCCCCTTCGTGTTGACTTCATTCACAGGGTGGAGTTCGGAGAGGTGTCCGGGCATCGGGTTCTTCTCAAGAGGGGACCGGGAAATCGGGGTCCTACGGAATGTGGAACCACCCACGAGGCCACGTCTGGAATGTCTTCGTGAGACCGGCCTCATCCTGAGGTGCGACCGGAAGGTCGGGAACCCCTTCCAGACAAAGCAGGGGAGTCGACCCTCCTGTCCAGATCAGGAGGGGAGAAAGGGCTCAGAGGAGGGGGTGCCGGAAAACCTCAGTGTTCCTCTCGAGGGAGACCGGGATTTCGGGGAACTTTGGGGTCGCATCAAGGGTGCCAAGTGCCCTTTCGACCTCAAATTCCTAACGTGGGACTTCTCC
>NW_011430713.1:0-700 GCF_000754665.1 Bison bison bison
CCTATGGGATGGAGCCAAAGAGTGCAGAGGGCATTCCAGGCAAAAGACATCAGAGAAGAACGTGAGGAGCAAGCCTGAAGGGAAGTGGTCGTATCTTCAATATGCTGGGAAAATACGAGAGCCGTTGGAGCAGGGAGGTGACAGCATTGCATCTGCATTTCCAAAAGGTCATCTTGCTCCACGTCACTAATGATTGGAGAGGCTCAACTCCAAAACTCCAAAGGAGGGACCACTTTCACATGAGTCCGGCTGGGCCTCACTGCGATGTCTGTCAATAACCGATGCTGGAGAAGATGTGGAGCAAAGGGAACTCTCCTCCACGGTGAGTAGGAATGGGCGTGGGTAGAGCCGGTATGGAAAAGAATATGGAGGTTCCCGAAGGACTAAAAGTGGAAGTAGCCTATGGTCCAGCAGTCCGACTCCCAGGCATAGATCCACCCACGGTATAAGTGAACAAGATAGATGCCCCGTTTGGGCACATCTATCTGTGCGTGCGCGCGCACATGCGCATGCGCGATCGCCTCGAGGCAGGGGTGGGGCGGGGCCGGGGCTCTGGCTGGAGTCGGTGCAAGCCCCGGGATTGCCTGAGGCAAGCCAAAGGAGCCCCAGGTGGAGACGGGACTGCCGGTCGTCGGGTGTCCTGGAAGCCGAATGCGAATGCGGAGGGGCTCGCGGGCCGCGCGGAGGCAACCCAGGTCTG
>NW_011430714.1:0-756 GCF_000754665.1 Bison bison bison
TGTGCAGTACAAGTTTGGTGTTTTGGAACCGAATAATTAGAACGTGTAAAAATTTTAAATGATGTGGTGGTTTGATTCAAACAAAACAAAACAAAACAAAACAAAAAACCAAGCTCCAAGTTTTTTGCAAATTTAGGTCTTAATATTGAAGGCCTGTGTTCCTTCCACTGTGGCATTGTACGAAGAAATGTGCGGGTTTTTTTTTTTTTTTTAATTGTTTTTTGTTTTTCTTTTTTTTGTAGAAAAGATTCCGAAAAATGAGGGAAACAGGAAGCCCAGAGGTGCCCCTGTAGTTTGGCGAAGGCCTTAGGAGGTCACTTGGAAATGCTGCTGGCTGTGAGGGGGGGAGGGGGGCGAGAGTGTGCACAGAGCTGTGCAGGCTTGTCCTTTGCATGGATGTTCTTTGTAGAAATCCACCTCGGAGCCATCTCCTGATGTGTAAGAATTTCCCAGACAAACCTTGAGCTAAGCAATGCGTTTTTTCCTTAGGAAATGTTGGTCTTCAGCGATGTTCAAAGCCTGTGTATTTCCATTAGACCCTGGCTTCAGGTCGGTTCCCCCAAAAGGCTCAGAAGCGACCTGAACCAAACAGTAAGTTTTCCTCCTACCTTGTTCTCCTCATCTATGTTAAGGAAATGACATATTTGCCTGGAAATCTGCCTTTCTTCAAGATTCATGTCAATCATTTTTTAGCCCGGGATGACTCACCTGCTGCCCATGTTATCTCAATGCATGTCGTGGGTGAGGGGGTCTGGT
>NW_011430715.1:0-599 GCF_000754665.1 Bison bison bison
AATTTTTTCAACTTTTTTTTCTTCTCAACAATTCCACTTCCAATTTACTCCATCTTACTATGGACTTCCTGCCTGTTCACACGCGTACCTACTTCATTCCTGACATGCGGTATGCCCTCTCCAGTGCTTTCAGTATATTCATCCACCCGCCATTAAAGTCCTATCTTCCTGTTACTGCCTATTTTAAACTTATCTTTTGGGACCTCCCTCGTGGTCCAGTGGCTAAGACTCTGCGCTCCCAAGGCAAGGGGCCTGGGTTCAATCCCTGGTCAGGGAACTGGACCCCACAGGCCACAGCTAGGAGTTCAAGTGTCCCAACCTAAGATTCCACAGGCCACAACCAGGACCCGGTGCAGCCAAATAATAAATAAATATTTTAAATAATCCTTACCTTTCAACACATGGCACAGGGATTTTGCATCCACTAATTTCTGCTTGTTTGGGTTTGCCTGATGGCTCAGATGGGAAAGACTTTGCCTGTAATGCAGGAGACACAGGTTCAATCCCTGGGTCAGGAAGATCCCCTGGCAAAGGAAATGGCAATCCACTCTAGTATTTTGCCTGGAGAATTCTATGGGCAGAGGAGTCTGGCAGGCGAC
>NW_011430716.1:0-645 GCF_000754665.1 Bison bison bison
GTACCTCTGATTTCAGACTCCGATCGCAGGGTCCCTGCAGACTGGGGACAGGAGAGTCAGGCCTCGTCTTGGGGTGAGGCATGGAACTCCGCTTGCCTCTCGAGATGTCCCCGGGGAGAGAGGCCACTTGTGGAGCTGTATTTGGAACCTGGGGTTTTTTCCGAACGATGCACGGAAAAACTTCCCTTCGTGTTGACTGCATTCACAGGGTGGAGTTCGGAGAGGTGTCCGGGCATCGGGTTCTTATCAAGAGGGGACCGGGAAATCGGGGTCCTACGGAATGTGGAACCACCCACGAGGCCACGTCTGGACTGTCTTAGTGAGACGGCCTCATCCTGAGGTGCGACCGGAAGGTCGGGAACCCCTTCCAGACAAAGCAGGGGAGTCGACCCTCCTGTCCAGATCAGGAGGGGAGAAAGGGCTCAGAGGAGGGGCTGCCGGAAAACCTCAGTGTTCCTCTCGAGGGAGACCGGGATTGCGGGGAATTTTGTGGGTCGCATCAAGGGTGCCAAGTGCCCTTTCGACCTCCAATTCCTAACGTGGGACTTCTCCTGAGACGCTGTCGCGGGAAAGGGCTTCATCTTGCGATGACGGGGGAGCCACGTGGTTTTTCTCGAGTTACGGCGGGATTCTCGAGTTACAACG
>NW_011430717.1:0-530 GCF_000754665.1 Bison bison bison
GGAGCCTTGCATAAGAGTTGTGTTTGTGGTCTCCAACCAAGTTCCCTCTGCCTGTGGGCCCGGCTCTGGCCTCTGGGTGGAGGTGCGTGGGGGAGGTCTCTTGGGGATTCCGTCTTGGTTCACACTGTGGCGAGGCTGACGGCAGCTGCTTTCCCAGGCCTGGAGGCTTCCAACCTTGGGGTGATGTGCAGTTTCACTCCCTTGTCTAGCCCATCATGACTTCCTGTTCTTTTTCTGTAATGTTTTTCAGATCTGCTCCTTCCTGTTTCTTTCCCCAGCCTGATTCTGGTCCAGGCTCTAATTACCTCACACACACCTGCACTCTACTCACATCCTCTTTCCTGTCTGCAACTTTTCCTCTCACCATTATTTTTTTCTTCACATGGTTGTTAGAATCCTCTTCCTTAAGCATCCTTTCCATCACACGCCTCTCCCAGCAGCTCCCAGTTGCGTCAAATGCAAGCTCCAGTCCTCTCTCATTGCCCAGACCATTATCTCCTTGACAGCTGGACCCCACTCCAGCCAAACAA
>NW_011430718.1:0-694 GCF_000754665.1 Bison bison bison
ATGTCTTTTGCCTGGAATGCCCTCGTGCACTCTTTGGCTTCCATCCCATAGGGCATTTTTCGTTTCTTGAATGTCCTAAGTTTCCCTGGTCACATAGCCTTCCAAGATGCTATTTTCCCGGCCTTAAATTCTTCCTGCATCTCAACCCTGGTTTACCTAGGTTCAACCTATGGACCTCAACGAAATGGTGCCTCTGGAGACGCCCTTCCCTCGACCCCACCCCAGGTTTTTCGTGGTGACGGGAACGAGGCCCCCTCTATAGGTTCTCAAAGGATCTGCCTGTGATGTATCATTAGAGTCGTCTCAGTGAAAGCAGGAACTCTGTTTCTTCTTCTCTCCGCATTCTACTTCCTAAAACTTATTACATGCCCCCTAGTTCATAGTAGGTGCTCAGTATTTACTTAGTGTGTGAAAGACAGAAAAGCTCTTGGAAGCCTCAAGGGGTCACTTGGCTCGGCACTTTTGATCTCTGTGTATATTTGGCGAGTCAATTCTTTCCTTTCCTGGGTTGATGTGTACACTATATTCGAGGCACAATCTAAGGCATGAAGACATATCCATACATAGAGGTTCTTGCTTTCAAGGAACTCGTACAGCACATTTCTACAAGTTAGGGCTTGTCAAATGCTCTAGAAGACTGTGAACGTTCAGTATGCTCCATTTTCATTTCAAAGAAAGATCGTTTGACTTCCAT
>NW_011430719.1:0-586 GCF_000754665.1 Bison bison bison
GGGAGTCGACCCTCCTGTCCAGATCAGGAGGGGAGAAAGGGCTCAGAGGAGGGGGTGCCGGAAAACCTCAGTGTTCCTCTCGAGGGAGACCGGGATTTCGGGGAACTTTGTGGGTCGCATCAAGGGTGCCAAGTGCCCTTTACCTGCAATTCCTAACGTGGGACTTCTCCTGAGACGCTGTAGCGGGAAAGGGCTTCATCTTGCGATGACGGGTGAGCCACGTGGTTTTTCTCGAGTTACGGCGGGATTCTCGAGTTACGACGGGGAATTCGGGATGCCTCTTGTGTTGGGCCAGGCAAGTCCAATCTTCCATTCGAGTTGCGAAGGAAAGCTGGGGATTGCTCTCGAGTGACTGCAGGGCCAATAGACCTCATCAAAGCTTGTGTCCAGAAGACAGTGTTCCTCTCCAGCGGCGACAGGGATCTCGGGGTTGCATTCCAGATGCACCCGGGGAGACAGGCTTTCATCTCGAGTGGAAGCAAAGAACCCCGCTCTGCTCTCGAATCGCGACGGGTATCTCTTGGAGCTCACTGGGTGGACTCAAGGGTCAAGCCTCCTGAGGCGTTTGGAGAGAGGTCGCGAGATT
>NW_011430720.1:0-591 GCF_000754665.1 Bison bison bison
TATTTTTGTAGATAATTCTTTGTCAGTTGCTTCATTTGCTATTATTTTCTCCCATTCTGAGGGTTGTCTTTTCACTCGTGCTTATAGTTTCCTTCGTTGTGCAAAACGCTTTTAAACTTAATTAGGTACCCATTTATTTATTTTTGCTTTTATTTCCATTACTCTGGGAGGGTGGGTCATAGAGGATCTTGCTGTGATTTATGTTGGAGAGTGTTTTGCCTATGTTTTCCTCTAGGTAGTTTTATAGTTTCTGGTCTTATGTTTAGATCTTTAATCCATTTTGAGTTTATTTTTGTGTATGGTGTTAGAAAGTGTTCTAGTTTCATTCTTTTACAGGTGGTTGACCAGTTTTCCCCAGCACCACTTGTTAAAGAGATTGTCTTTAATCCATTGTATATTCTTGCCTCCTTTGTCAAAGATAAAGTGTCCATAGGTGCGTGGATATATCTCTGGGTTTTCTATTTTCTTCCATTGATCTATATTTCTGTCTTTTGTGTCAGTACCATACTGTCTTGATGACTGTGGCGTTGTAGTAGAGTCCTGAAGTCAGGCAGGTTGATTCCTTCAGTTCTATTCTTCTTTCTCAAGATT
>NW_011430721.1:0-584 GCF_000754665.1 Bison bison bison
ACTGAGCGACTTCACTTTCACATTTCACTTTCATGCATTGGAGGAGGACATGGCAACCCACTCCAGTGTTCTTGCCTGGAGAACCCCAGGGACTGCGGGGCCTGGTGGGCTGCCGTCCATGGGGTCACACAGACTCGGACACGACTGAAACGACTTCGCAGCAGCAGCAGCAGCAGCAGCAGCAGCAGCAGTGCATAGATATCAAAAGGTTTAGAACACTCAGGTAGGATCACACAAGTCAACCGTGAAGCAATACTTCTCCACTTAGCAAAGCTAACAAAAGATTTCTGTTCTAGGTCAACCTAGAAGAGATCACGGAAGAGGTAAAGAACTTAAAATCCATTAGCAAAGGCAGTTCAACCTCTCAAGAAACCTTGTGCTAGGCACAACACTCTTTTCTGGGGGTCCACTTTCCCTACAACCTCCTGATCCCATTCTGTACCCATTCCTTTGCTTCTCCCATCCTGAAACTGCCACCTGGAAGAAAGAACGACGTCGTTTTCCTTCAGAAAATGCGATTTCATGCCACATACCTTCTTTTAATACCAAGTCATACATTTCCCTTCAGCAACCAAGAACTGACT
>NW_011430722.1:0-670 GCF_000754665.1 Bison bison bison
AATCAAATCAATAAAAATTAGAAATGAAAATGGAGAGATCACAACAGACAACACAGAAATACAAAGGATCATAAGAGACTAGTATCAGCAATTATATGCCAATAAAATGGACAACTTGGAAAACATGGACAAATTCTTAGAAAAGTACAACTTTCCAAAACTGAACCAGCAAGAAATAAAAAATCTTAACAGACTCATCACAAGCACGGAAATTGAAACTGTAATCAGAAATCTTCCAGCAAACAAAAGCTCAGGTCCAGACGGCTTCACAGCTGAATTCGACCAAAAATTTAGAGAAGAACTAACACCTATCCTACTCAAACTCTTCCAGAAAATTGCAGAGGAAGGTAAACTTCCAAACTCATTCTATGAGGCCACCATCACCCTAATACCAAAACCTTGACAAAGATCCCACAAAAAAAGAAAACTACAGGCCAATATGATTGATGAACATAGATGCAAAAATCCTTAACAAAATTCTAGCAAAGAGAATCCAACAACATATTAAAAAGATCATACATCATGACCAAGTGGGCTTTATCCCAGGGGTACAAGGATTCTTCTATATTCACAAATCAATCAATGTGATACACCACATTAACAAATTGAAAAATAAAAGACCATATGATTATCTCAGTAGATGCAGAGAAAGCCTTTGACAATATTCAAT
>NW_011430723.1:0-661 GCF_000754665.1 Bison bison bison
TTCTAATGAGGTGGATGAAACTGGAGCCTATTATACAGAGTGAAGTAAGCCAGAAGGAAAAACACCAATACAGTATACTAATACATATATATGGAATTTAGAAAGATGGTAACGATAACCCTGTATACGAGGCAGCAAAAGAGACACTGATGTATAGAACAGTCTTGTGGACTCTGTGGGAGAGGGAGAGGGTGGGAAGATTTGGGAGAGTGGCATTGAAACATGTGAAACGTCATGTATGAAACGAGATGCCAGTCAGGGTTCAGTGCACGATGCTGGATGCTTGGGGCTGGTGCACTGGGACGACCCAGAGGGAGGGTATGGGGAGGGAGGAGGGATGAGGATTCAGGATGGGGAACACAGGTATACTAATTAAATAATTTTCTATTAAAAAAAAAAAAAAGAAGAAAGAATTTAAAAGTAGCATGAAATCTTGCGATTTGATCCTTGGTTGGTATGTGGCTATAATTTCAGCTTTATACTGAATGTTGGAGTCCTTATGGCATTTCACTTAGATGGTCATGCTCTCACTGTTGGAACCCCTTCCAGTGAGGGGGGACTCATTACTTGAAGAGGCAGCATCCATTATGGTCATCACACGTTTTGTTATAAAGGTTGTAATTATCTACTCAATTCCATTCTCCACAAAGCACTTTACTAA
>NW_011430724.1:0-550 GCF_000754665.1 Bison bison bison
GAGTATTGCCTCCTGAGGTCCCTGTTCGGGCGTCACCTGCCGGGGACCAGCCCCAGCTGATCCAGGGTATTCGAAGGAGAGATGGCCTAGGCGACTATTTATATGCTAATCAGAGATGTCAAGAATAATAGTATGAGGATAGCTCAGTAGGAAAATTCGGTGGAGAAAAGAGAACGAGTAGCTTGGATTACGCGGGACACCAATCAAACTTCAAGACAAAAAGCTTGCACCACTTACGTAGGCCACAGGCGCCCTCTCGAATAGCAGAAGGTGCCTCACCCTAGACACCTTCTCGAGTGGGGTCTTAGCAGCCCCAGGCATAATTAGTAAGCGTGGTGGGTTCCGAGCTCCAGATGGAGACTCAGCTGGAAGTTAAAGGGAAGAATGACAAGGAACTTTATGAATTGGAGCTGTAAGTTAACTCTTTGACAGAGAGAGCGAGATGGTGGTGGGGGACAGCCCCCAGTGAAATCAGAGGTGAGAGCACAAAGCAATACAGTAGGCAGACTCTGTTTTTTTTTGGGGGGGAGATGCTCCAGAATATCCGGGT
>NW_011430725.1:0-579 GCF_000754665.1 Bison bison bison
GATTACTGGCTGGATCTGTCTCCCTCCTTTTCATTCCCCCCTTTTATCCTTCTGGCCACCTCTGTTACCTTCCTCCTTCTTCTCTTCTCTGTATAACCCCGTGAACATCTCTGAGTGGTCCAGTTGTGGAGTGCACATAAGGAAGTGACTACTGGCTAGCCCACTCTCTCCACTATTGATTCACCTCATCTCATTTGGGTCACCTCTAACTCCCTCCTCCCTCTTCTCTTCTCCATGTAACCCTGTGAACCTCTCTGAGTGACCCTCACTGTAGAGAAACTTATCATCTTTAATGTAGATGTTTTATCAATGGTGCTGTATAGAAGGAGAAGTTTTGAAACTACTGTAAAAAATAAGACTGATAATCGGAAGCAGGGGACTTAAGTCCAAACCCTGACTCCAGGGAACTCCTGACTCCAAGGAACATTCATGCACAGGAGCTCATCAAATGCCTCCATACCGACACTGAAACCAAGCACCACACAAGGGCCAATAAGTTCCAGGGCAAGACATACC
Organism: Bison bison bison; assembly: GCF_000754665.1. Classification (NCBI taxonomy): domain Eukaryota; kingdom Metazoa; phylum Chordata; class Mammalia; order Artiodactyla; family Bovidae; genus Bison; species Bison bison. Next base: position 517 of record NW_011430725.1, read on the forward strand.
AAGCAAATTCTCCAGCAACAAAGGAACACAGCCCTGAGCTTCAAGATACAGGCTGCCCAAAGT
>NW_011430726.1:0-638 GCF_000754665.1 Bison bison bison
GGTGCATATATATTTATAATTGTTATATCTTCTTCTTGGATTGATCCTTTGATCATTATGTAGTGACCTTCTTTGTCTCTTTTCACAGCCTTTGTTTTAAAGTCTATTTTATCTGATATGAGTATTGCTACTCCTGCTTTCCTTTGGTCCCTATTTGCATGGAAAATCTTTTTCCAGCCCTTCACTTTCAGTCTGTATGTGTCCCCTGCTTTGAGGTGGGTCTCTTGTAGACAACATATGTAGGGGTCTTGTTTTGTATCCATTCAGCCAGTCTTTGTCTTTTGGTTGGGGCATTCAACCCATTTACATTTAATGTAATTACTGATAAGTATGTTCCCGTTGCCATTTACTTTATTGTTTTGGGTTCGAGTTTATACACCGTTTTTGTGTTTCCTGTCTAGAGAATATCCTTTAGTATTTGTTGGAGAGCTGGTTTGGTGGTGTCAGAATTCTCTCAGCTTTTGCTTGTCTGTAAAGCTTTTGATTTCTCCTTCATACTTGAATGAGATCCTTGCTGGGTACAATAATCTGGGCTGTAGGTTATTTTCTTTCATCATTTTAAGTATGTCTTGCCATTCCCTCCTGGCTTGAAGAGTTTCTATTGAAAGATCAGCTGTAATCCTTATGGGAATTCCCTT
>NW_011430727.1:0-600 GCF_000754665.1 Bison bison bison
GAAGGAAAGCTGGGGATTGCTCTCGAGTGACTGCAGGGCCAATAGACCTCATCTAGGCTTGTGTCCAGAAGCCAATGTCCCTCTCCAGGGCCGACCGGGATCTCGGGGTTGCATTCCAGACGCACCCGGGGAGACAGGCATTCATCTCGAGTGGAAGCAAAGAACCCCGCTCTGCTCTCGAGTCGCGACGGGTATCTCTTGGAGCTCACTGGGTGGACTAAAGGGAGTCAAGCCTCCTGAGGCGTTTGGAGAGTGGTCGCGAGGTTGGCCTCTGGGCCATGCAGGAGACGAAGGCCCTCATCTCCGCGATGACGGGGGAGTCTCGGGGTGGTTCTCGAGCGGCGGCCCCAGGGTGCGGTTTCTCACGAGGTACGACGGCGAGGTCAGTGAGCCTCTCTGGGGCGCCAGGGAAGTCGGGTCTCCATGCGAGGGGGCGAGGGGGAGCGCGTCATTGCTCTCGAGTCATGGTAGGGGAATCTGGCCCCGAGACGTGTTGAAGAAGGTCTCTCGACGTCTTTCTCGCGTTGAGGCAGGAAAGCCTGGCTTCCCTCGACTTGTGCAGGTGACCTCAGGGGGCTTCTCATGGTGGCTCTGAGAAGT
>NW_011430728.1:0-583 GCF_000754665.1 Bison bison bison
AACAACAGTGTATTTTCATTGTTTTAAAGTATCATATTTCTTTTAAAAACTAATGAGGCTGAATTATTTTGAGGAAAATGTTAACTCTTGGTTCTTTCAATAAAATGGAACTTAGGTGTAAAGACCAAAATATCTGCTGTGAATACACTGGGAAGAAAGAAAGAAGTGAAAAGATTCCTCTCCTGTTTTACCTCTAGTAAACAGATGTTTTGAATAAATTGTCTCACCATCATAAGACGAGTATGAACTCGTCTGTTTGGGAGTCTTTCTATATATTCCACTTATTTAGATATTTTCTTGAGATTTTTGATAGAATTTAAGGAAAGCAGAAATTTGCATTTGAGGTTAATAAAAGGGGCTGTTTTCTTACAGACACTGCCCAAGTGTTTTACACCATTTGCTAACATCTATTCTTTTCATCATTTTGTGTTGCCACTACCATAAGAAGGGCGTTTCCAGAGTGAAGCTTTCAGAAGACAGAGTGGAGTCATAATTTTCAATTCATGTGATTAGAAGTTGCAGACTTTCTAATACTAAGTAATCCCTCAGTTTTCTTAACATTGAAAGTTTTGATCTGTTTGTT
>NW_011430729.1:0-593 GCF_000754665.1 Bison bison bison
TCTGGCCTCGAGACGTGTTGAAGAAGGTCTCTCGAGGTCTTTCCGGGTTGAGGCAGAAACCCTGGGTTCCCTCGACTTGTGCAGGTGACCTCAGGGGGCTTCTCATGGTGGCTCTGAGAAGTCAGGGAAACTGGAAGTGGGAAGGGCATCTCGGGACTCCACTGGGTTTGGTGCATTGGAAGAGGGCCTCATCTCCAGTTAAGGCAGGAACCTCAGGGTTCCTCTGATTTCAGACTCCGATTGCAGGGTCCCTGCAGACTTGGGACAGGAGAGTCAGGCCTCGTCTTGGGTTGAGGCATGGAACTCCGCTTGCCTCTCGAGGTGTCCCCGGGCAGAGAGGCCACTTGTCGAGCTGTATTTGGAACCTGGGGTTTTTTCCCGACGATGCACTTGTGAGTCACTGCCTCTTCGTGTTGACTTCATTCACAAGGTGGAGTTCGGAGAGGTGTCCGGGCATCAGGTTCTTATCAAGTAGGGGATCGGGGAAATCGGGGTCCTTCACAATGTGGAAGCACCCACGAGGCCACGTCTGGAATGTCGTCGTGAGACCGGCCTCATCCTGAGGTGCGACCGGAAGGTCGAGAACCCCTTCC
>NW_011430730.1:0-549 GCF_000754665.1 Bison bison bison
CCCTGCGGGAGGCTTTGGCAGTGCGCACACCCCCAGCCCCTAAGCCCTCTGCAAGGACGCCTGGCTCCTAGTTCCGAAGGAAAGGCGAGAGCTGAGCTGAGGCACCAGTCAGGCACCAGTCACGTCTCCCTCTCTCGCGCAGCCTGCTCCTCCAGGGGCAGTAAGGACTCTTTTTCCGTGGAGGAGGCTCATTTGATTTCCCTCCTATGAACTGCCTTTCCCAACCTGGGTAAAAGCGGTTCCTGGAGATCTTTCTCAGGGGCTGTTTCCCCAGAGCTGAGGTGGAGCTCGGAGACCCAAATCACATGGGAATGCAAAACCACATTGATAGTTCTATGTTCTGTACTAAAGCTCTAGTTAACTTTGGTCTGTCAGGAAAATTCTTGGTTCCTACGGAGACACCTCTGTGTGATAAGTACATATTCAACATAAGGGCACAGGGAGCCTGATTTTCTCTGTGGGGTGTTGAAATGCGTGACCATGCACCTGCTTGGGAACCATCCTCTTACTCTTCCCTTACCTCTGACACAGGTCTCATTGCTGTAGCCC
>NW_011430731.1:0-526 GCF_000754665.1 Bison bison bison
ACATTGCGAGCACCCCGATTTCCCGGTCCCCTCTTGGTAAGAACCCGATGCCCGGACTACCTCTCCGAACTCCACCCTGTGAATGAAGTCAACACGAAGGGGCAGTGACTTGCCCGTGCTATCGTCCGGAAAAGACCCCCAGGTTCCAAATACCGCTCGACAAGTCGGCCTCTCTCCCCGGGGGACACCTCGACGAGGCAAGCGGAGTTCCACTGCCTCAACCCAAGACGAGGCCTGACTCTCCTGTCCCCAGTCTGCAGGGACCCTGCGATCGGAGTCTGAATCAGAGGAACCCTGAGGTTCCTGCCTCAACTGGAGATGAGGCCCTCTTCCAATGCACCAAACCCCGTGGAGTCCCGACGAGGCCCCCCCCCCCACCTCCAGTTTCCCTGACTTCTCAGAGCCACCATGAGAAGCCCCCTGAGGTCACCTGCACAAGTCGAGGGAAGCCAGGGTTTCCTGCCTCAACCCGAGAAAGACCTCGAGAGACCTTCTTCAACACGTCTCGAGGCCAGGTTCCCCTACC
>NW_011430732.1:0-567 GCF_000754665.1 Bison bison bison
TTCGCAACTCGAATGGAAGATTGGACTTCCCTGGGCCAACACAAGAGGCATCCCGAATTCCCCGTCGTAACTCGAGAATCCCGCCGCAACTCGAGAAAATCCACGTGGTTCCCCCGTCATCGCAAGATGAAGCCCTGTCCCGCTACAGCGTCTCAGGAGAAGTCCCACGTTAGGAATTGGAGGTCGAAACGGTACTTGGCACCCTTGATGCGCCCCCACAAAGTTCCCCGGCATCCCGGTCTCCCTGGAGAGGAACACCGAGGTTTTCCGGCACCACTTCCTCTGAGCCCCTTCTACCCTCCTGATCTCGACAGGAGGGTCGACTCCCCTGCTTTGTCTGGAAGGGTTCCCGACCCTCCGGTCGCACCTCAGGATGAGGCCGGTCTCACGACGACATTCCAGACGTGGCCTCGTGGGTGCTTCCACATTGCGAAGCACCCCGGATTCCCGGTCCCTCTAGATAAGAACCCGATGCCCGGACACCTCTCCGAACTCCACCCTGTGAATGAAGTCAACACGAAGGGGCAGTGACTCGCCCGTGCATCGAACGTAAAAAAACCCCAGGTT
>NW_011430733.1:0-632 GCF_000754665.1 Bison bison bison
CTGCGTCTAGGCCCGCAGGAGGTTCAGAGGCCCCTGGGCCGCGGGGGTTGGGAGGCGGCGGGCGCCGAAGACCGACACCTCAGGGGCCGCGCGGGCCTGAACAGCGAATGGGATCGGGGGGAGGCCCGGCTCAGCGAGCGCGGCCGGGTCTGGAGTGGCCGCGGGTGGGAGGGCGCCGAGACGTCCGCACCCCTCAGCCCAGCCCCCAGGCCCCGCGCGCACGCACGCACGCACGCCCTCCGGGTCAATGGGGGGTCCTGGAAGCCCCTCGGGCCCCCGGGCCCGGCCAGGCGCTTGCTGGTCTGGTGTTGGCGGTGTTCGGGGTGTGGGGGGGGGGGGGGGCGGGCCGGCGTCAGCAGGCTGGAGTCCGGTCGCGGGTCGTGCGGCTCAAGTACAGCATGCCCCGCGACGAGAGGTGCGGCCCGTTGGCCCGACCTGCAGGGCAGAGCGAAAGGGAGGCGAAGCGCAAGGCTCTTAGGGCGCCCCGAGCCCACCGCCACCGTCTCAGGCCGTATCAGCCTGAAGGCGCCCGATCTCGTCTGATCTCGGAAGCTAAGCAGGGTCGGGCCTGGTTAGTATCTTGGATGGGAGACCACCTGGGAATCCCGGGTGCTCGAGGCTTTTTGCCTACC
>NW_011430734.1:0-506 GCF_000754665.1 Bison bison bison
TGGTGGGTTCTGCGCTCCAGATGGAGACTCAGCTGGAAGTTAAAGGGAAGAATGACAAGGAACTTTATGAATTGGAGCTGTAAGTTAACTCTTTGACAGAGAGAGCGAGATGGTGGTGGGGGACAGCCCCCAGTGAAATCAGAGGTGAGAGCACAAAGCAATACAGTAGGCAGACTCTGGTTTTTATGGGGGGGAGATGCTCGAGAATATCCGGGTGGACTCCTGAGGCTCGATCCCGCATTTGCGTATGCCGAGCCTCCTTCCTCATGACCTATGTCCAGAGTGGAATGCCTCCCCGGCTCCCGGCACATGATCAGTGCATGCTCAGTCACGATATCAGTGCATGCTCAGCCACGTGATCACTGACGGCACAGTCACGTGACTCAGCGCCTCTCAGTCACGGATCACCGTATCGATAAACACGTAGATCAGTGAACGACCAGCCACGTGATCACTGCATGCGCAGTCACGGTGTCAGTTCCTGATCAGCCACGTGATCAGTGCGT
>NW_011430735.1:0-589 GCF_000754665.1 Bison bison bison
GCAGCAAGGGCCTGGCCGGGCCCGGGGGCCCGAGGGGCTTCCAGGAGCCCCCATTGACCGGGAGGGCGTGCGTGCGTGCGTGCGCGCGGGGCCTGGGGGCTGGGCTGAGGGGTGCGGAGGTCTCGGCGCCCTCCCACCCGCGGCCACTCCAGACCTGGCCGCGCTCGCTGAGCCGGGCCTCCCCCCGATCCCATTCGCTGTTCAGGCCCGCGCGGCCCCCGGAGGTGTCGGTCTTCGGCGCCCGCCGCCTCCCAAACCCCCGCGGCCCAGGGGCCTCTGAACCTCCTGCGGGCCTAGACGCAGCGAAACTTGAGCGCCCAACTTGCCCGGCACCTGTCCGGTGCCCAAACCCACCAGAAGCCAGGGGAGGCGCGGGGTCGACCGGAGCGCCTCAGCCCCCTCCCCTTCGCACTACCGAGGACCCCCCCCTTTGCCCCCTACGCCAAGCCCCTCGACCTTCCTGAGAGAGCAGACGAGCCACAGGCAGGCACACAGACAGACACACAGACACTCGCACGCACCCACGCCAACGGAGACAGCTGGCCTGCGCAAGCTCCTCAGCCAGAGCCAGAGCGCCTGGGAGAGGCCG
>NW_011430736.1:0-505 GCF_000754665.1 Bison bison bison
GCGACGGGTATCTCTTGGAGCTCACTGGGTGGACTAAAGGGAGTCAAGCCTCCTGAGGCGTTTGGAGAGAGGTCGCGAGGTTGGCCTCTAGGCCATGCAGGAGACGAAGGCCCTCATCTCCGCGATGACGGGGGAGTCTCGGGGTGGTTCTCGAGCGGCGGCCCCAGGGTGCGGTTTCTCACGAGGTAGACGGCGAGGTCAGTGAGCCTCTCGTGGGGCGCCAGGGAAGTCGGGTCTCCATGCGAGTGGCGAGGGGGAGCGCGTCATTGCTCTCGAGTCGTGGTAGGGGAACCTGGCCTCGAGACGTGTGGAAGAAGGTCTCTCGAGGTCTTTCTCGGGTTGAGGCAGGAAACCCTGGCTTCCCTCGACTTGTGCAGGTGACCTCAGGGGGCTTCTCATGGTGGCTCTGAGAAGTCAGGGAACCTGGAGGTGGGGGGGGGGGCTTCTCGGGACTCCACGGGGTTTGGTGCATTGGAAGAGGGCCTCATCTCCAGTTGAGGCAGGA
>NW_011430737.1:0-578 GCF_000754665.1 Bison bison bison
TGGGTCGTGAAGATCTTTTCTGTAGAGTTCTTCTGTGTATTCTTGCCACCTCTTCTTAATATCTGCTGCTTCTGTTAGGTCCATACCATTTCTGTCCTTTATCGAGCCCATCTTTGCATGAAATCGTCCCCTTGGTATCTCTCATTTTCTTGAAGAGATCTCTAGTCTTTCCCATTCTGTTGTTTTCCTCTGTTTCTTTGCATTGATCGCTGAGGAGGCTTGCTTATCTCTCCTTGCTGTTCTTGGAACTCTGCATTCAGATGCTTATATCTTTCCTATCTCTTTGCTTTCACTTCTCTTCTTTTACAGCTAAGTCATACAGTGACTCACTTAGTGGCTCAGTCACACACTTGAGAATGTAAGGAACAACACTTCTTGAAACAGGCAATATCGAAAACAATAGCAGTAATAGTAGAATCATAAGAAGTTAAGTCAAGAACTTCTATTAGGTGTAGCCCAGTGACATCTCCATGTCATCTGACTTAGTTTGCTAAATGACTATAGCTTGCTGTTGATATCCTGCTTGTAGATCCTGAGCATCTGATCTTTATTCAAAGACTGGTTATTGAGATAAGCTT
>NW_011430738.1:0-528 GCF_000754665.1 Bison bison bison
ATTAAAAAAGTAGATTAATTTGGTAAGCAATCTCCTTTTCATTTGTCACAAAAACTGACCACATAGTAGGACACTGAGAAAACCACAGTACATACTAAAAAAAGGAGAGGTAGCACAAGAAAAATAATCAGATCACTGTAGTCATATAAAGGAAAATTATAAATTAAAAATATATATATAAATTTTTTTTTAATCACAGGAAAATTTTTAAAACTCCCCTTAGGTCAGTGAGGAAATCAAAATTGGAACTCTAGACTCTTTGGAAAATAATGTAAGAATTCAACACATAAATATTCTTGACACAGTGACCCCATGGATGCAGCACACCAGGCTTCCTCTTCCTTCACTGTCTCTTGGAGTTTTGCTCAAACTCATGTCTGTTGAGTCAGTGATACCATCCAACCATCTCATCCTCTGTCCCCCTCTTCTCCTCTTGCCTTTAATCTTTCCCAGCATCAGGATCTTTTCCAATGAGTTGGCTCTTGGCGTCACATGGCCAAAGTATTGGAGCTTCAGCTTCAGCATCAG
>NW_011430739.1:0-560 GCF_000754665.1 Bison bison bison
GAGACCCAACACTCTCCCAGGGAGTTGTTAAAACTGGTCTCTTTCTGGATGAACCCATTTTGAAACCATCCATGTTAACCGGTAATACATGGTAATTGAGTATTGCATCTACTTACCTCCCCCAGGCCTCCACCCCTGCAAAAGTCTTTGTTTATTCATTTTACGTACAACCTGATCATAAAACATACAACCATACTTAAAAACCACTGGGATGGAATTCAGACAACATAAGTTTCGATTTGGCCACTTACTGATCCTTTGTCAACTCTAAAGAAAGCAGCAACCTCTATGAGCTTTACTTTTCATTTCTTTTTAAACGGGAGATATACGAATGCTGCCTATTTCAAAACAATGAAACAATATAAACATAGGGTTTACATTTATTTACCTTGGAAGAGAGTACATTTTTATGTATTTTAGAGAACGTGCGATAATGAGAAAAGTCTTCTTTTTTGAATTTGGTTAGCTGCTGCCCATAAGAACTGTTTTACACTTCCCAGATGTCCCTTCTGAAATGTTGTTTTTCTCTAGCATTAGTTTATAGTTCTATACCAGTAGTT
>NW_011430740.1:0-594 GCF_000754665.1 Bison bison bison
CGCCCACGGCCCGGCGACGACAAACACTCCTGAGCCCACCGCCCCGTGCCTGCACTGAACCAGGCTGGCTCCTTCCTGTCCTTGGGCAGACCCTGACAAACACTCCTGAGCCCACCGCCCGATGCCTGCACTGAAGCAGGCTGGCTCCTGCCTTCGTTCAAGCACCTGGCAAAGAAACCACCGGGAGCCTCCAGCTCGCTCCCTACCCGCCCACTTCGCTGTGTCCTGCCCTTGGTCCCTCGCCAGGACAAAGCCCTGATCCCGCAGGTCACTCCCGGCACTGAACCCGCCTCGGGGGCTTGGCCTGCTTCAAGCCCCCGAGAAACACATCTGGGTCGGCGCACTGAAGAAGCAGTCTAGAGCCTGCCCTTCTTGGATCCCCGCGACACACACTCCTGAGCCCACAGCTGCGTGCCCGCCCTGAACTCGGATGGATGCTGCCCTTGGGCAACCCTCCCCCCCTCCAACACAAAACGCACCTGCGCGTCCACCTTGGTCCCTCCACTCAACCTCGGTGGTTTCTGCCTCTGGCCAAGGCCCCCAACAAACAATCCTGAGTCGAAAATTGGCTCCCTGTCCCCGAACGACCGGTGA
>NW_011430741.1:0-647 GCF_000754665.1 Bison bison bison
ACGTGACTGAGAGGCGCTGATCACGTGACTGTGCCGTCAGTGATCACGTGGCTGATCATGCACTGATATCGTGACTGAGCATGCACTGATCATGTGCCGGGAGCCGGGGAGACATTCCACCCTGGACAAAGGTCATGAGGAAGGAGGCTCGGCATACGCAAATGCGGGATCGAGCCTCAGGAGTCCACCCGGATATTCTCGAGCATCTCCCCCCAGAAAAAACCAGAGTCTGCCTATTTTCTTGCTTTGTGTTCCCACCTCTGATTTCACTGTGGGCTTTCCCCCAACTCCACCTCTCTCTCCCTGTCCAAGACGTTAACTTACAGCTCCAATTCATAAAGTTCCTTGTCGTTCTTCCCTTAACTTCCAGCTGAGTCTCCATCTGGAGCGCGGAACCCACCACGCTTACTAATTATGCCTGGGCTGCTAAGACCCACTCGAGAAGGTGTCTAGGGTGAGGCACCTTTCGCTATTCGAGAGGGCGCCTGCGGCCTACGTAAGTGGTGCAAACTTCTGGTCTTGAAGTTTGGTCTTCGGCATAAACCAAGCTACTCAGTCTCTTTTCTCCACCGAATTTTCCTACTGAGCTCTCCTCATACTATTATTCTTGACATCTCTGATTAGCATATAAATAGTCGCCTAGGCCA
>NW_011430742.1:0-681 GCF_000754665.1 Bison bison bison
ACACTGAAACCAAGCACCACACAAGGGCCAACAAGTTCCAGGGCAAGACATACCAAGCAAATTCTCCAGCACAAAGGAACACAGCCCTGAGCTTCAAGATACAGGCTGCCCAAAGTCACCCCAAAACCATAGACATCTCATAACTCATTACTGGACACTTCATTGCACTCCAGAGAGAAGAAATCCAGCTCCACCCACCAGAACACCAACACAAGCTTCCCTAACCAGGAAACCTTGACAAGCCACCTGTACAAACCCACACACAGCGAGGAAATGCCACAATAAAGAGAACTCCACAAACTGCCAGAATACAGAAAGGACCCCCCCAAAATCAGCAATTTAAACAAGATGAAGAGACAGAGGAATACCCAGCAGATAAAGGAACAGGATAAATGCCCACCAAACCAAACAAAAGAGGAAGAGTTAGGGAATCTACCTGATAAAGAATTCCAAATAATGATAGTGAAATTGATCCAAAATCTTGAAATCAAAATGGAATCACAGATAAATAACCTGGAGACAAGGATTGAGAAGATGCAGAAAGGTTTAACAAGGACCTAGAAGAATAAAAAAGAGTCAATATATAATGAATAATGCAATAAATGAAATTAAAAACACTTCTAGGAGGCAACAAATAGTAGAATAACGAGAGGCAGAAGATAGGATTAGTGAATTAGAAGA
>NW_011430743.1:0-562 GCF_000754665.1 Bison bison bison
GGCCACCTGATGCAAAGAGCCAAATCATTAGAAAAGACACTAATGCTGGGTAAGATTGTAAGCAGGTGGGGATGGGTGTGACAGAGAATAAAATAGTTGAATGTTGGCATAACTGTCTCAATGGGCATGAATTTGAGCAAATTCCAGGAGATAGTGAAGGACAGGGAAGCCTGGTGTGCTGTAGTTCATGGGGTTGCAAAGAGCTGGACATGGCTGTGTGACCGAAAAACATCAATCATGGGTAAATAAGGAAGCACCTGAAGTGTGTCACAGCACTTAAACACTGGATGTTGATAAACGACTGTATGTATTTGAAATAGGATAGACGAGGAAGCCTTGTGAATTAATCAGCACTGAAAGAATGGATGTGTGTATTAACCCAGAGTAGATAAGGAATCACTGGTGTATGTCGCAGCACTGATAGACTGAATGGTGAAAAAACACTTGTTGAGTTTGACCTCTGGGAGTCAAACAAACACCTAATATATGCCACAAGTTACAGCCCTGAAACCTTGGCGAATGATAAAATGCTGGGAACGTTCGACTGATATGGACTATTAAG
>NW_011430744.1:0-565 GCF_000754665.1 Bison bison bison
GGAACATTTCATGCAAAGATGAGCTCGATAAAGGACAGAAATGGTATGGACCTAACAGAAGCAGAAGATATTAAGAAGAGATGGCAAGAATACACAGAAGAACTGTACAAAAAAGATCTTCATGACCCAGATAATCACGATGGTGTGATCACTGACCTAGAGCCAGATATCCTAGAAGGTGAAGTCAAGTGGGCCTTAGAAAGCATCACTATGAACAAAGCTAGTGGAGGTGATGGAATTCCAGTTGAGCTATTCCAAATCCTGAAAGATTATGCTGTGAAAGTGCTGCACTCAATATGCCAGCAAATTTGGAAAACTCAGCAGTGGCCACAGGACTGGAAAAGGTCAGTTTTCATTCCAATCCCAAAGAAAGGCAATGCCAAAGAATGCTCCAACTACCACACAATTGCACTCATCTCACACGCTAATAAAGTAATGCTCAAAATTCTCCAAGCCAGGCTTCAGCAATATGTGAACCGTGAACTTCCTGATGTTCAAGCTGGTTTTAGAAAAGGCAGAGAACCAGAGATCAAATTGCCAACATCTGCTGGATCATAAGAAAAAA
>NW_011430745.1:0-566 GCF_000754665.1 Bison bison bison
TTACACCTCTGTTTATGGGGGTGAGGGATTGATTTGATGGAGGGTTGAGTGGAAGGAAGAATATAGAATACTTTCTGAACATATAGAATATGTTCAGTTCAGTTCAGTTCAGTCGTTCAGGCGTGTCCCACTCTTTGCAACCCCATGAATCGCAGCATGCCAGGCCTCCCTGTCCATCACTAACTCCCGGAGTTCACTCAGACTCATGTCCATTGAGTCAGTGATGCCATCCAGCCATCTCATCCTCTGTCGTACCCTTCTCCTCCTGCCCCCAATCCCTCCCAGCATCAGAGACTTTTCCAATGAGTCAGCTCTTCGCATGAGGTGGCCAAAGTACTGGAGTTTCAGCTTTAGCATCATTCCTTCCAAAGAAATCCCAGGGCTGATCTCCTTCAGAATGGACTGGTTGGATCTCCTTGCAGTCCAAAGGCTCTCAAGACTCTTCTCCAACACCACAGTTCAAAAGCATCAATTCCTTTGGCGCTCAGCTTTCTTCACAGTCCAACTCTCACATCCATATATGACCACTGGAAAAACCATAGCCTTGGACTAGACGGACCTTTGTT
>NW_011430746.1:0-717 GCF_000754665.1 Bison bison bison
AAGATGAAGCCCTTTCCCGCTACAGCGTCTCAGGAGAAGTCCCACGTTAGGAATTGGAGGTCGAAAGGGCACTTGGCACCCTTGATGCGACCCACAAAGTTCCCCGAAATCCCGGTCTCCCTCGAGAGGAACACTGAGGTTTTCCGGCACCCCCTCCTCTGAGCCCTTTCTCCCCTCCTGATCTGGACAGGAGGGTCGACTCCGCTGCTTTGTCTGGAAGGGGTTCCCGACCTTCCGGTCGCACCTCAGGATGAGGCCGGTCTCACGAAGACATTCCAGACGTGGCCTCGTGGGTGGTTCCACATTTCGTAGGACCCCGATTTCCCGGTCCCCCCTTGAGAAGAACCCTGTGCCCGGACACCTCTCCGAACTCCACCCTGTGAATGAAGTCAACACGAAAGGACAGTGACTCGCTCGTCCGTCGGCCGGAAAATAATCCCAGGTTCCAAATACAGCTCGACAAGCGGCCTCTGTCCCCGGGAACACCTCGAAAGCCAAGCGGAGTTCCATGCCTCAACCCAAGACGAGGCCTGACTCTCCTGTCCCAAGTCTGCAGGGACCCTGCGATCGGAGTCTGAAATCAGAGGAACCCTGAGGTTCCTGCCTAAATGGAGATGAGGCCCTCTTCCAATGCACCAAACGCAGTGGAGTCCCGAGAGGCCCCTCCCACCTCCAGTTTCCCTGACTTCTCAGAGCCACCATGAGAACGCCCCCTGA
>NW_011430747.1:0-598 GCF_000754665.1 Bison bison bison
AGAGTTATATGGATCAGAGCAAACTGAGGAGGGAGATAAAGGTTTCTAGGAGGAGTAAAGGGAGAGTAAAAAGGCAAGAGTGCAATCAACTAGGAATTAAATTAATAAGTGAAAATAGATTCTAAATACAGAATTCCTAAAGGATAAACATTTATTAATAAAAAGTTTCAAAATCAAAGATTAAGAACCTAGAATAGGATTTAAACTCTTACGATTACTGGAGAAAATTTAGAAGTCAAAATAATTATCAAACATTTATATTGTGGTATATAGAAATGAAATTAAAGGGAATGATAAGGAACAAAAGAGTGTTTAATTAAAAAACATGAAAACAGTAAAGAATAATCTACCAATTTCTTTAGAGAAATTGTTGTGAGTTTAGTGGTGCCAGATCAGTGTCAGACAATCTCTTTTTTCTGCTTCTACTTGTTGTCCAGTACTATTGCTGTCCTTGAATTGCACAGTTTCTACATTAGCTTCAGAGTTTCAATCTGTAGCTTCTGTCACTTCTGGGCTAGTTCACCCTTCTTTGCTTTATTTTTACTTCCTCATTTTGCTAATTCTCTTCTGTGACATGCTTACACTAAGACTAGTTTGC
>NW_011430747.1:4936-5515 GCF_000754665.1 Bison bison bison
AAGGTCTTGCAGGTCTTCACAGTACCATTCAACTTCAGCTTCTTCAGCATTTCTCATTGGGGCAAAGGCTTGGATTACCGTGATATTGAATGGTTTGCCTTGGAAACGAACAGAGATCATTCTTTCATCTTTGAGATTGCATCTAAGTACTGCATGTAAGACTCTTTTGTTGACCATGCTGGCTCCTCCATTTCTTCTAAGGTAGTCCCGTTCACAGTAGTAGGTATAATGGTCATCTGAGTTAAATTCACCCATTCCAGTCCCTTTTAGTTCGCTGATACCTAGAATGTTGACGTTCACTTTTATCATCTCCGGTTTGATCACTTCCAGTTTGCCTTGATTCATGGAACTGACATTCCAATTTCCTATGTAATATTGCTCTTTACAGCATCAGACCTTGCCTCTATTACCAGTCACACCCATATCTGGATATTAGTTTTGCTTTGTCTTCATCCCTTCTTTCTTTCTGCAGTTATGTCTCCACTGATCTCCAGTAGCATATTGGATACCTACCAACCGACCCAGGGATTTCCTCTTTCAGTATCCTATCATGTGTTTCATACTGTTCATGGTGTTCTC
>NW_011430748.1:0-540 GCF_000754665.1 Bison bison bison
TAAGTAAATGTTGACAAGGGAGGGAAATGTTCTCAGAGAAGTAACAATTACAGCTGCCTCCTAAGGATTCATAGACTTTCACCAGGAAGAACTTCCTGGAGGTGGAGAATCATATTATTCTACTTAATATAAGTGTAATTATATTTAATATAAAAGCTCTCAGCTCAGCACCTGCCATATCATCAGCCCTTGATATAGTTGAGTCTTTAAAATATTATTACTAATCATTTTCATGCATTTATAAGTTTGACTTCACCCACCCAACTTCCCCTCCCCCTATTTTTTTTTCTTTGATGCTCTCAATCACTGTGGGTCTTTGACATTCACAAGAAATACGACAAGAGAGCTTTAAGAACCCCACACTGGGAAATACTGTCTCCAGCATAAACTGTCCCTCTAAAAAGGGCAGAGTGTTGTTGAAATCTGAAGCTGCTGTCTTGGACGTTTAGCGACGGTAATGTACAAGACTGAAGCCATTTCTGCAGTCATTAACATGTGTTCCATCACGCATCATACCTGCCTCCGGCTCAGCGGCTGCCT
>NW_011430749.1:0-664 GCF_000754665.1 Bison bison bison
GTACGAAGAAATGTGCGGGTTTTTTTTTAAATTTAGTTTTTTGTTTTTCTTTTTTTAGTTAAAAGAATTCCGAAAAATAGAGGGAAACAGGAAGCCCAGAGGTGCCCCTGTAGTTTGGCGAAGGCCTTAGGAGGTCACTTGGAAATGCTGCTGGCTGTGAGGGGGGGAGGGGGCAGATGTGCACAGAGCTGTGCAGGCTTGTCCTTTGCATGGATGTTCTTTGTAGAAATCCACCTCGGAGCCATCTCCTGATGTGTAAAGAATTTCCCAGACAAACCTTGAGCTAAAGCAATGCGTTTTTTCCTAGGAAATGTTGGTCTTCAGCGATGTTCAAAGCCTGTGTATTTCGGCTAGACTCTGGCTTCAGGTCGGTTCCCCCCAAAAAGGCTCAGAAAGCGACCTGAACCAAACAGTAAGTTTTCCTCTTACCTTGTTCTCCTCATCTATATTAAGAGTATACTTTAAGAGTATCCTGGCACACCCTACATGTACTGCCTCACCCCTAACCTCAGTCATGTGTTCCAAGAACTTCTGTCCGTTGATTTATTTTTTTGGGGTAACATTGAATTCGTTTTGACTATGCTGGGGTCTTTGCTGCTCGCTGGAAGTTGCTAGGACCTCTGGACTGCAGTCTCCCCATCTCTTGCTGACCTCTTGTTGACCT
>NW_011430750.1:0-560 GCF_000754665.1 Bison bison bison
GCGATCGGAGTCTGAAATCAGAGGAATCCTGAGGTTCCTGCCTCAACTGGAGATGAGGCCCTCTTCCAATGCACCAAACCCCGTGGAGTCCCGAGAGGCCCCTCCCACCTCCAGTTTCGCTGACTTCTCAGAGCCACCATGAGAAGCCCCCTGAGGTCACCTGCACAAGTCGAGGGAAGCCAGGGTTTCCTGCCTCAACCCGAGAAAGACCTCGAGAGACCTTCTTCAGCACGTCTCGAGGCCAGATTCCCCTACCATGCCTCGAGAGCAATGACGCGCTCCCCCTCGCCACTCGCATGGAGACCCGACTTCCCTGGCGCCCCACGAGCGGCTCACCGACCTCGCCGTCGTACCTCGTGAGAAACCGCACCCTGGGGCCGCCGCTCGAGAACCACCCCGAGACTCTCCCGTCATCGCGGAGATGAGGGCCTTCGTCTCCTGCATGGCGCAGAGGCCAACCTCGCGACCTCTCTCCAACGCCTCATGAGGCTTGACTCCCTTTAGTCCACCCAGTGAGCTCCAAGAGATACCCGTCGCGACTCGAGAGCAGAGCGGGGTTC
>NW_011430751.1:0-570 GCF_000754665.1 Bison bison bison
GGGACTTCTCCTGAGACGCTGTAGCGGGAAAGGGCTTCATCTTGCGATGACGGGGGAACCACGTGGTTTTTCTCGAGTTGCGGCGGGATTCTCGAGTTACGACGGGGAATTCGGGATGCCTCTTGTGTTGGCCCAGGGAAGTCCAATCTTCCATTCGAGTTGCGAAGGAAAGCTGCGGATTGTTCCCGAGTGACTGCAGGGCCAATATACCTCATCTAGGCTTTTGTCCAGAAGCCAATGTTCCTCTCCAGGGGCGACCGGGATCTCGGGGTTGCATTCCAGACGCACCCGGGGAGACAGGCATTCATCTCGAGTGGAAGCAAAGAACCCCACTCTGCTCTCGAGTCGCGACGGGTATCTCTTGGAGCTCACTGGGTGGACTAAAGGGAGTCAAGCCTCCTGAGGCGTTTGGAGAGAGGTCGCGAGGTTGGCCTCTAGGCCATGCAGGAGACGAAGGCCCTCATCTCCACGATGACGGGGGAGTCTCGGGGTGGTTCTCGAGCGGCGGCCCCAGGGTGCGGTTTCTCACGAGGTACGACGGCGAGGTCAGTGAGCCTCTCGTGGGGCGCC
>NW_011430752.1:0-705 GCF_000754665.1 Bison bison bison
AGAACACACAACACAGATTGATATATTTGTAATTATTTTGCCAGTGTAATTTATATCTCTGGATTTCAAGATGCCTATTTAAAACTGGGTCATGCACTTAAGGTAAAATACCACTGGGGGTAAGTAATGCCTGTGTTAGGATCATGTGGCCCAAAAGATTGGGTTTAAGATGGTATGAGCTACCTGAAATAAGCCAGCACAACTTAATTTTTTAATATTAAAAAAATTTTAGTGAAATTTTAATTATTAAACATAATTTAATAATTGACATGTATTAAAATAAATTATAAATATGTAATCACTGCTAACTATTTTTAAAATCCAACCGAAAAAGCAATTAGGTATCTTTCTGTTAGCAGCACAATCTTAGATCCGGACAGGAAGAGCATTGCTCTTTTATTATAAAATATGTTACTAGTTATCCTTCATCTAATTAGAAACTAGACACAGTGAGTGCTTCAAAAGACAAAATACTTAATTACCACTTAATTCTCAATACTTCTACAAGGTCACCGCCAAGGTTTGTCCAGCCTAAGTCTGAAGTCTTCCAATGATAGTGTTCTCGCTTTATCCCAAAGCTCTCAGTTAGCCTTTCAAAAGCTCTGTCAGAGCATCCATTCTCATGTGTTTTCATCTAACAAATGTGACCTGAGCATCTCCCACCAACAGGTACTGCCATTGGCTCTGGGACCCAGCATTAAATAA
>NW_011430753.1:0-501 GCF_000754665.1 Bison bison bison
CAGCAGCAGCAGCAGTGCATAGATATCAAAAGGGTTGAGAACAGTCAGGTAGGATCACACAAGTCACCGTGAAACAATAATACTTCTCCACTTAGCCAAAGCTAACAAAAGATTTCTGTTCTAGGTCAACCTAGAAGAGATCACGGAAGAGGTAAAGAAACTTAAAATCCATTAGCAAAGGCAGTTCAACCTCTCAAGAAACCTTGTGCTAGGCACAACACTCTTTTCTGGGGGTCCACTTTCCCTACAACCTCCTTATCCCATTCTGTACCCATTCCTTTGCTTCTCCCATCCTGAAACTGCCACCTGGAAGAAAGAACGACGTCATTTGCCTTCAGAATATGCGATTTCATTCCCACATACTTTCTTTTAATACCAAGTCATACATTTCCCTTCAGCAACCAAGACTGACTTTTAATTGGCATTCGACAGATTGGGTGAACATACCTATCAGTGATAGTAGCGCCCCCCCCACCCCCCCGCTCCCCCCGACCACGCCGC
>NW_011430754.1:0-560 GCF_000754665.1 Bison bison bison
GTAAATAACTCTCATCAATCAATCCAAAAAATGTATGTGACCAAAGGCAAAAAATGGGCAATATATATAAATAAATGTCATAGATAAAGAAATGTAACTAGCTAAGAAACACAAAAATGAATGATTAAATAAGAACTATAACTTAGATTCAAAGGAAGTAAGGAAGGAAGAGGGGGTGGAAAAGAAGCCTTGTAATATAAAAAGTCTTGTAAGGATGAGGAAAAATAGGACTTAACGTGTACATCAGATGGAAGCATGAATTAGCACAGCCATATTGGGAACTATTTTGATAATAACTAGAAAGTTAAAGATGAATGTGTTCCCTGGGGAAATCTTACATGTGGAATTAAGGATTCATCTACAGAATGACAACACAGTGGTATTAATAAGAGTGAAAGACTGAAAATCATCTAAATGCCTTCATAGGAGAACAAATAAATAATTATGGCATAGTCATAGAATGAACAGTGGACACCAGTTAGAGTGAATGTTCTAGTACTACATATGTCAACGAAGACCTTAATAAATTTGAATAAACTTAATAATGCTGCACTCACAGA
>NW_011430755.1:0-564 GCF_000754665.1 Bison bison bison
AGGTAATGTGGTCAAGTATATACATCTCTTTAAGAATTTTCCACATTTTCAGTGACCCTCATATGCAAAGTCTTTAGCATAGTGAGTGAAGCAGAAGTAGATCATTTTCTGGAATTCCATGCTTTGTCTATGATCCAGTGAATGTTGGCAATTTGATCTCTGATTCCTCTGCATTTCCTAACCCTATTTGTACATTTGAAAGTCCTCAGTTCACATATTGTTGAAAACTAGATTGAGGAATTTTGAGCATTACATTGCCAGCATATGAAATGAGCACGATTGTGCAGTAGTTTGAGCATTCCATCACAATTCCCCTCTTTGGGATCAGAGTGAAACTGACCTTTTCCTGTCCTGTGGTCATTGATGATTTTTTCCAAATTTCCTGGCACATTGAGTGCAGCATTTTAACAGCATTATTGTTATTGTTTTAATTTGAAATAGATCAGATCAGTCGCTTAGTCGTGTCCAATCTTTGCGACGCCATGAATCGCAGCACGCCAGGCCTCCTTGTCCGTCACCAACTTCCGGAGTTCACTGAGACTCTCGTCCATCAAGTCAGTGATG
>NW_011430756.1:0-548 GCF_000754665.1 Bison bison bison
GGCCTCTAGGCCATGCAGGAGACGAAGGCCCTCATCTCCGCGATGACGGGGGAGTCTCGGGGTGGTTCTCGAGCGGCGGCCCCAGGGTGCGGTTTCTCACGAGGTACGACGGCGAGGTCAGTGAGCCTCTCGTGGGGCGCCAGGGAAGTCGGGTCTCCATGCGAGTGGCGAGGGGGAGCGCGTCATTGCTCTCGAGTCATGGTAGGGGAACCTGGCCTCGAGACGTGTTGAAGAAGGTCTCTCGAGGTCTTTCTCGGGTTGAGGCAGGAAACCCTGGCTTCCCTCGACTTGTGCAGGTGACCTCAGGGGGCTTCTCATGGTGGCTCTGAGAAGTCAGGGAAACTGGAGTTGGGGGGGGGGGGCTCTCGGGACTCCACGGGGTTTGGTGCATTGGAAGAGGGCCTCATCTCCAGTTGAGGCAGGAACCTCAGGGTTCCTCTGATTTCAGACTCCGATCGCAGGGTCCCTGCAGACTGGGGACAGGAGAGTCAGGCCTCGTCTTGGGTGAGGCATGGACTCCGCTTGCCTCTCGAGGTGTCCCCGGGAGA
>NW_011430757.1:0-505 GCF_000754665.1 Bison bison bison
CGGCCTCATCCTGAGGTGCGACCGGAAGGTCGGGAACCCCTTCCAGACAAAGCAGAGGAGTCGACCCTCCTGTCCAGATCAGGAGGGTAGAAGAGGCTCAGAGGAAGTGGTGCCGGAAAACTTCGGTGTTCCTCTCGAGGGAGACCGGGATGTCGGGGCGCTTTGTGGGTCGCATCAAGGGTGACAAGTACCGTTTCGAACTCCAATTCCTAAAGTGGGACTTCTCCTGAGACGCTGTAGCGGCACAGGGCTACATCTTGCGGTGACGGGGGAACCACGTGGTTTTTCTCGAGGTGTAGCAGGATTCTCGAGTTACGACGGGGAATTCAGGATGCCTCTTGTGTTGGCCCAGGGAAGTCCAATCATCCATTCGAGTTGGGAAGGAAAGCTGGGGATTGCTCTCGAGTGACTGCAGGGCCAATAGACCTCATCTAGGCTTCTGTCCAGAAGCCAATGTTCCTCTCCAGGGGCACAGAGATCTCAGGGTTGCATTCCACACACACCC
>NW_011430758.1:0-536 GCF_000754665.1 Bison bison bison
ACTGTGGGCAGGGTGGTCAGAGCCTCTGCAGCTGCAGGTCTCCCCAGAGCTGTAGATTTTGTCCCTTGTTGTTTCCTGTCCTGTGACCAGATCCCAGCAACAGCCCTGTGATGTGGAGAGAAGCACTGGGTCCATTCTGGAGACAGAAAAGCTCTGTCCTGAGCTGATTCCCTTCTCCTGCTCCTGGGGATAGGCATTCCCCAACCTGCTGATAATACGTGCCTGCAGGGCTTGCTGCCTCCAAGAGATCTCACTTGGTGGGTTTGGGATGGGGGCCCAGGGTGTGTAACGTCCCCTGGGCCATTGTGGTAATTAGCTGCTTTGGGGAATGCGTGCCTCGTGGGGACCGGTTATTGAGGACTTTGCACAAAAGAGCTCTAGGAATTCTCAAAAAAGAGGATATTGGTGTGGGTGCCAGGGGCCAGGGAAAGCTGCATTTGTTCCAGATACGTGTATTAGCTCCTGCGATGTGGCCCAGTTGCATCTAGCACTGCGGAGAGCAGGAGGGGAGGGCGGGGGCTGAGCCAGCACTCTGG
>NW_011430759.1:0-784 GCF_000754665.1 Bison bison bison
CACCGAAGCCTGAGAGCCCTTACCTGTGATCCCCAGCAGCTAGAGCTGTACACGTGTAATAGATACGTATTCGCTGTAATTTGAATAGGAGAATGAATGGAGTATTACTACTGGAATAGGCCAACAGGCCATGTTGAAAATCTTGTGGATAATGAGATTCCTTTGCCATTTTATTTTACTTGAAAAGATCCTAGATAAAGTGAATCTTCTGTGAGAAATCCTGTTGCCAAGGTACTCAATTTTTACATTGATAGTGGGTAGAAAATGAGATGGTGCAGTGAACTGAGCGCGTGCAGGACACTGAAGATCTAGCTGAGGAGCAGCTATTTCAGAAAACATGAGTTTACACCATTTTTGTGTTACAGAACTAACTACTGAATCTTTCCTCTCTCTTTTTTAGCAGTGTAACTTTCCCCTTACAGCTTAAGAGTCTTTTGGAAGAAGGGCCTGTTTCAAGATGGGATAACAGAACCTCACACTTTAGTTGCTTTTCTTCCCTTGTCTCTGATTCTTTAAACCATTGGAGAACAGTGTCAGTTGGTTTCATAGTGTGGATTTACACAATTGGGGACCATTGGTATAATTTTTAATCTTGCTGTACTGCCAATTTTACTGCTAAAGCTGCATAAACCTCATCTGACACTTCTCTGAGGCATAATGGAGAAGACAGGGTCAAAGTTAAATACTGGTTTTTTATGACAAATGATGTTTTCCATTCTGATGCACCATGGATTTTTCTGCAGGCCTGTTATAAACAGGACCAGTCAGATGTCAGATTTGCCAT
>NW_011430760.1:0-562 GCF_000754665.1 Bison bison bison
GGAGGGATGAAACTGAAGAGCACGCAAATAAAACGAGGAAGATGAATCTGAAGGCATTAACGGTGGGGAAAAAAAGGTGATGCAGACCTGAACTGTGGGATGTTTCCAGAAATATTTAGGATATAAAACTTTCCAGGTCTAGTATAGAATCAATCTTTAAGAAACCAATATAAGTACAAATCCTGGGACTCTGAAGGAGGAGATTCTGCTTGATATTTTATAAAAGGTATCGACTGAGAAGAGAAACAATCAACATGAACTGACAGAAGCTGCTTCTATTTATTTTGTAGTTTTCCTATTTCACACCGTCCAGTGTTGGAGGGACTCGTGTAGCCGTTTTATTTGAATCTGTGTTTCCTGGACTTACCAAGCTCACGGAGAAACGAGCAAATGACTCAGTTGTATAGAATTAAAAAAAAAAAGAAAGACAAACACTTGTAGTTTAGAGCTTGTAGTCACTATTCTAGGAGATAACTGAGAATATTCTGTAAATGCAAAGGTAGGCATAGAAACGAAATAAGTACAGGAGTGTAAAAAGAAACAGTGTATGATTTCTTACTAT
>NW_011430761.1:0-729 GCF_000754665.1 Bison bison bison
GAATGGAAGATTGGACTTCCCTGGGCCAACACAAGAGGCATCCTGAATTCCCCGTCGTAACTCGAGAATCGCGCCGCAACTCGAAAAAAACCACGTGGTTCCCCCGTCATCGCAAGATGAAGCCCTTTCCCGCTACAGCGTCTCAGGAGAAGTCCCACGTGAGGAATTGGAGGTCGAAACGGTACTTGGCACCTTTGATGCGCCCCCACAAAGTTCCCCGGCCTCCCGGTCTCCCTGGAGAGGGACACCGAGGTTTTCCGGCACCACTTCCTCTGAGCCCCTTCTACCCTCCTGATCTCCACAGGAGGGTCGACTCCCCTGCTTTGTCTGGAAGGGGTTCCCGACCTTCCGGTCGCACCTCAGGATGAGGCCGGTCTCACGACGACATTCCAGACGTGGCCTCGTGGGTGCTTCCACGTTGCGAAGCACCCCGACTTCCCGGTCGCCTCTTGATAAGAACCCGATGCCCGGACACCTCTCCGAACTCCACCCTGTGAATGAAGTCAACACGAAGGGGCGGTGACTCGCCCGTGCGTCGTCCGGAAAAACCCCCAGGTTCCAAATACAGCTCGACAAGTGGCCTCTCTCCCCGGGGACACCTCGAGAGGCAAGCGGAGTTCCATGCCTCAACCCAAGACGAGGCCTGACTCTCCTGTCCCCAGTCTGCAGGGACCCTGCGATCGGAGTCTGAAATCAGAGGAACCCTGAGGTTCCTGCCTCAGCTGGAGA
>NW_011430762.1:0-503 GCF_000754665.1 Bison bison bison
CACATATTACAAATTAAAAATTTTTTAGTGGTTATAGGAACCTTTACCAGCCTATTAAATCTTGACTGAATGGTGGTAGTTTGTGGGTTTTAAGGAGTTAGTCCATTTCTTTAATGTTGTCAAACTTATAAGCACAAAGTTGCGTTATTCTCCTATTATCCTTTTAATGGCTGCAGGATCTATAGTAATATCCTCTGTTTTATGCCTGATGTTGCTGATTTATGTGTTTTCATCTTGTATCTTTGTCAGTCCTGATAAAGGTTTTATAGCTTTATTGAGAAACCAGCTTTTTGTTTCACTGATTTTCCTGTATTGTCTTCCTGTTTTGAATGGTATTTATTTCTGCTCTTATCTTTGATACTTTATTTTTCCCTCTTGCTTTGTGTTTATACTGCTCTTGTTTTTCTAGGTTTTTATTGATTTATTTTTGATAAGAATCCAGATTATTGATACCTATTATCATCTCTGATGTTTTAGGTACTATAAATTATCCTTTAAGCATG
>NW_011430763.1:0-607 GCF_000754665.1 Bison bison bison
AAATTAGTAAGCATGGTGGGTTCCGCGCTCCAGATGGAGACTCAGCCAGAGTGAGAGAGAGAGAGCGACATGGGGAGACCAGTATTTCGAGAAACTGATCCCAATTCTTTATTTTCCATGGTCTACTTTTATACACTGAGATGTTATGCAAAAGTCACGCGGGGTCAGCAGTCCTGACTTTTATCAAAGTCAGGTGCTTCATACAAATGTATACAGAGGTCTTAGGGGGTGTTAACATCATCTTCTGGCCAGGGGGGCCTGCTGACAATTTACGACCCTCTCCTTCGTGACAGCGGTCAGTCAATCAGGACACTTATTTCTCCAGGGCTGATTATTCTCAAAACAGACGCCACCCAAGTAAAGTTACATTCCTACAGGGTGAGGGTGTAGTGGGTTTTAGTTAAGGAAAGAATTTACTTAGCCTAAGGTCTAATGTGATTAATATCAAAGGTTAATTCTATATATTCAATTAATGTGTGTAAGGGCAGGGGATGTGGAGACTTAGCAACAAACATTGGCTCAACAAATAGAAAAACCCTTCACCAACACAATTTCTAATCAGCCCATTATACTTATACTAATTAGTTTTCTACTTCTCTAAAGAACC
>NW_011430764.1:0-517 GCF_000754665.1 Bison bison bison
GGTGTCTGTGGAGAGAGGGGTAGGTGTTTATTATATTTAGGATCTCTGGCCAGCTCCTCCTTCCTCAGAGCATCCTCTCCTTTCTGGAGAAAGCCCCTCTTGGAGAGGAGGAGGCCACTCACAGCCCAGAAACCAAATGGGCCAGCGTGCCCTCTCCTTTCTCTGATGGGCCCGTGTGGGTGCAGGACTTAGGAACTGCAGGTGCCAGCGTGCCCTCTCCCTTCTCTGATGGGCCCGTGTGGGTGCAGGACTCAGGCGCTGCAGGTGCCAGCTTGCCTTCTCTCTTCTGATGGGCCCATGCGGGTGCTGCAGGTCGGCTGCTCAGCCCTTGGGACTGGGTTCTGAGGAGGCCGCTGAGGGAGGTGAGGAGCGAAGTAGCTGTATGCTGAGCACATGTCCGTGTTGTTGGCCAGGCCGTGCCTCTTGCCGCCAGCCCTAGAGGGCCAGGGTATAGGCCCATCTTCCAAGCCTGGCCCGTAGTCCCTGTCACTCCAGTTTTCTGACCCTTTGATGTTTC
>NW_011430765.1:0-567 GCF_000754665.1 Bison bison bison
ACATATTAATCAAATTAACAAAGATCAAACACAAAGAACAAATATTAAAAGCAGCAAGGGAAAAACAACAAATAACACACAAGGGAATTCCCATAAGGATAACAGCTGATCTTTCAATAGAAACTCTTCAAGCCAGGAGGGAATGGCAAGACATACTTAAAATGATGAAAGAAAATAACCTACAGCCCAGATTATTGTACCCAGCAAGGATCTCATTCAAGTATGAAGGAGAAATCAAAAGCTTTTCAGACAAGCAAAAGCTGAGAGAATTCTGCACCACCAAACCAGCTCTCCAACAAATACTAAAGGATATTCTCTAGACAGGAAACACAAAAACGGTGTATAAACTCGAACCCAAAACAATAAAGTAAATGGCAACGGGAACATACTTATCAGTAATTACATTAAATGTAAATGGGTTGAATGCCCCAACCAAAAGACAAAGACTGGCTGAATGGATACAAAAACAAGACCCCTACACTATGTTGTCTACAAGAGACCCACCTCAAAACAGGGGACACATACAGACTGAAAGTGAAGGGCTGGAAAAAGATTTTCCATGCAAAT
>NW_011430766.1:0-658 GCF_000754665.1 Bison bison bison
GCCTCGCTAAACCTCAGTGTCTATGTCTGCTGAATGGGGATAGCAGCAGCCTGGACCTCACCTGGGGATGAGATGACAGACTTGGAAAGCACGTGCCGGGCACACAGAGTCTCCTGCACACTGCTACCCACCATCATTAAATTGGCTTCCCGCAAATCTAACATCTATGGCTCTGATTCAGTCATTTCTACATGAAACACTAAGCGGAAATTCCATGGTAGGTCCAAAGGTTAGACTTGGCACTTTCACTGCCGGGACACTGGTCTGATCCCTGCTTGGGGAACTAAGATCCCATAAGCTGTGCAGCATGGCCAAAAACATAAGTACAGAAATTTTTAAAAAATAATAAATAATACTATGTCTATTATAAACAAACATGAGATGATCAGAAGGCAAACAAGTGGGAGAAAGGCAAACTGTTACAACTGGCCCAACGAATGACCTATTTCCAACAGAACCATCAGCACATTTTAAGTGGTGGTGAGTTTCATTACTTCCATTAAAACATCAATTATTCACCAGGACATAACCACACAGTGTTCACTCACATTAAACGATAAGGACTCTTCAATACTTCACAGAGAAACAAAGGCCTGCTAAATTAGTAAACAGTTTTACCTTTCGACGCTGCTTCCTTAAATCACTAGGCTGATAAATG
>NW_011430767.1:0-542 GCF_000754665.1 Bison bison bison
CCCCGTCATCGCAAGATGAAGCCCTTTCCCGCTACAGTGTCTCAGGAGAAGTCCCACGTTAGGTATTGGAGGTCGAAACGGTACTTGGCACCCTTGATGCGACCCACAAAGTTTCCCGACATCCCGGTCTCCCTCGAGAGGAACACTGAAGTTTTCCGGCACCACTTCCTCTGAGCCTCTTCTACTCTCCTGATCTGGACAGGAGGGTCGACTCCTCTGCTTTGTCTGGAAGGTGTTCCCGACCTTCCGGTCGCACCTCAGGATGAGGCCGGTCTCACGACGACATTCCAGACGTGGCCTCGTGGGTGGTTCCACATTCCGAAGGACCCCGATTTCCCAGTCCCCTCTTGATAAGAACCCGATGCCCGGACACCTCTTCGAACTCCACCCTGTGAATGCAGTCAACACGAAGGGGTAGTGACTCGCCCGTGCATCGTACGGGAAAAAACCCCCAGGTTACCAAATACCGCTCGACAAGTGGCCTGTCTCCCCGGGAACACCTCGAGAGGCAAGCGGAGTTCCATGCCTCAAACAAGACGAGG
>NW_011430768.1:0-569 GCF_000754665.1 Bison bison bison
GTTGCATTCCAGACGCACCCGGGGAGACAGGCATCCATCTCGAGTGGAAGCAAAGAACCCCGCTCTGCTCTCGAGTCGCGACGGGTATCTCTTGGAGCTCACTAGGTGGACTAAAGGGAGTCAAGCCTCCTGAGGCGTTTGGAGAGAGGTCGAGAGATTGGTCTCTAGGCCATACAGGAGACGAAGGCCCTCAAGTCGCGATGACGGGGGAGGCTCGGGGTTGTTCTCGAGCGGCGGCCCCACTGTGCGGTTTCTCGCGAGGTACGACGGCGAGGTCAGTGAGTCTCTCGTGGGGCGCCAAGGAAGTCGGGGCTCCATGCGAATGGCGACGGGGAGCGCGTCATTTCTCTCAAGTCATAGTAGGGAATCTGGCCTCGAGACGTGTTGAAGAAGGTCTCTCGAGGTCTTTCTCGGGTTGAGGCAGGACACCCTGGGGTCCCTCGACTGGTGCAGGTGACCTCAGGGGGCTGCTCATGGTGGCTCTGAGAAGTCAGGGAAACTGGAGGTGGGAGGGGCCTCTCGGCACTCCACTGGGTTTGGTGCATTGGAAGAGGGCCTCATCTCCAGTT
>NW_011430769.1:0-614 GCF_000754665.1 Bison bison bison
GAAGTCAGGGAAACTGGATGTGGGAGGGGCCTCTCGGGACTCCACGGGGTTTGGTGCATTGGAAGAGGGCCTCATCTCCAGCTGAGGCAGGAACCTCAGGGTTCCTCTGATTTCAGACTCTGATCGCAGGGTCCCCTGCAGACGTGGGGACAGGAGAGTCAGGCCTCGTCTTGGGTTGAGGCATGGAACTCCGCTTGCCTCTCGAGATGTCCCCGGGGAGAGAGGCCGCTTGTCGAGCTGTATTTGGAACCTTGGGGTTTTTTTCCGAACGGTGCAACGGAAAAACTGCCCCTTCGTGTGGACTTCATTCACAGGGTGGAGTTCGGAGAGGTGTCCGGGCATCGGGTTCTTCTCAAGGAGGGGACCGGGAAAGTCGGGGTCCTACGGAATGGTGGAACCAGCCACGAGGCCACGTCTGGAATGTCTTCGTGAGACCGGCCTCATCCTGAGGTGCGACCGGAAGGTCCGGGAACCCCTTCCAGACAAAGCAGGGGAGTCGACCCTCTGTCCAGATCAGGAGGGGAGAAAGGGCTCAGATGAGAGGGTGACCCGGAAAACCTCAGTGATCCTCTCGACAGAGACCGGGATTTCGGGGGAACTTTGGTGGGTCGCAT
>NW_011430770.1:0-529 GCF_000754665.1 Bison bison bison
GTTCTAAAGTTTTTAAAGGTTTCAGTAAATGAGAATATTAAGGATTTAAAGGCACATCTTGGTAATTTATTAAGCCTAAGAAGCAAAGATAAGAACTCCTTAGAGACTTCCCTTGTGGTACAATGGTTAAGACGCTTGTGCTTCCACTGCAGGGGCAGGCATGGGCTTGATCCCTGGTTGGGAATTAAGATCTCATGTGCTATGCAGTACGGCCAAAAAAAAGAAAAAGTGAAAAAAAATCCTAATAGCTTCCTCTTCAAATTTAGAAGGCAATGTCTTTAAAATTTCAGTATTTCCGGAAATAATATTACACGTGTTCTAAGTTTTCACTAATCATTATTACTAGGAGGAATTCTCAGTCAGAAAAAAATGCAAAATTGATTTTCCCCAAGTGAGTTTTACTGACTGGCAAAGTAAGTAGTATGTTATAAATAGTACTTGTAAAAATAATAAATTGCAATTAAATTTTGAAGTAATAAACTATCACATGCCTCAATGTGGAGATAATTGAACATTTCACATAACCAAG
>NW_011430771.1:0-505 GCF_000754665.1 Bison bison bison
AGTGCTCCCCCTTTTGATAGTTGAAACAGTACGTTTGTGGTTATTAACATATTGGTGGTAAACATTCTGGCAACTTCTGGGTCCTTAAACAATGGTAAACACATATCTGTAATTAAGACTATTTCAGAAACTTTTAATTAAATGTCACAGCTGTTGATTGTCCTGAGGCAGGAAAGATAAATCACTGGGAATGTTACAAATAACATCACTATGGTGCAATAATATAATTCATTACAGTATTATATCACTTAAAAAGGATTTTAGGAAAATTCCTGTGTGTGTGTATCAAACCTAAGATAAAGACATTCACCTTGATAGTGAAAGTACAGTAGATTCTTATTATTCATAGATTCCATATTTACAATTTACCTACTTGCAAAAATTTGTTTGTAACCCTCAAGCCAGTTCCTGCAGCACTTTTGCAGTTATTCATGGATATGCGTAGAGTGGTGAAAAATCTGAGTTGCCCAAAGCTCACATGTCCAACTGAAGTCAGCGAGGTGAT
>NW_011430772.1:0-551 GCF_000754665.1 Bison bison bison
ACTGCTGCTGCTGCTGCTGCTGCTGCTGCTGCGAAGTCGTTTCAGTCGTGTCCGAGTCTGTGTGACCCCATGGACGGCAGCCCACCAGGCCCCGCACGTCCCTGGGGGTTCTCCAGGCAAGAACACTGGAGTGGGTTGCCATGTCCTCCTCCAATGCATGAAAGTGAAATGTGAAAGTGAAGTCGCTCAGTCGTGCCCGACTACTGAGCGACCCCATGGACTGCAGCCTACCAGGCTCTTCCGTCCATGAGATTTTCCAGGCAAGAGTACTGGAGTGGGGTGCCATTGCCTTCTCCCATATCTATTCACAAGCCTGCCTAAATCATTGACTTCTAGCCACCTTTGGGATGCCAATGACCACCCACCCTTACCAGGCCGCAGAGGAGAGAAAACACTTACCACAGGAGGTCCGGGTAAGGAACAAGGAACTAACAAGCTCCCACCAACCCAGGATTCTGCAGAGGTCAACAAGAGGTCAGCAAGAGATGGGAGACTGCAGTCCAGAGTCCTAGCAACTTCCAGCGAGCAGCAAAGACCCAGCATAGTCAAAA
>NW_011430773.1:0-742 GCF_000754665.1 Bison bison bison
ATTCCAGACGTGGCCTCGTGGGTGCTTCCACATTCCGAAGCACCCCGATTTCCCGGTCCCCTCTTGAGAAGAACCCGATGCCCGGACACCTCTCCGAACTCCACCCTGTGAAGGAAGTCAACACGAAGGGGCAGTGACTCGCCCGGGCATCGTCCGGAAAACACCCCCAGGTTCCCAATCCAGCTCGACAAGTGGCCTCTCTCCCCGGGGACACCTCGAGAGGCAAGCGGGGTTCCATGCCTCAACCCAAAACGAGGCCTGACTCCCCTGTCCCCAGTCTGCAGGGACCCTGCGATCGGAGGCTGAAAACAGAGGAACCCTGAGGTTCCTGCCTCAACTGGAGATGAGGCCCTCTTCCAATGCACCAAAACCCGTGGAGTCCCGAGGGGCCCCTCCCACCTCCAGTTTCCCTGACTTCTCAGAGCCACCATGAGAAGCCCCCTGAGGTCACCTGCACAAGTCGAGGTAAGCCAGGGTTTACTGCCTCAACCCGAGAAAGACCTCGAGAGACCTTCTTCAGCACGTCTTGAGGCCAGATTCCCCTACCATGCGTCGAGAGCAATGACGCGCTCCCCCTCGCCACTCGCGTGGAGACCCGACTTCCCTGGCGCCCCACGAGAGGCTCACTGACCTCGCCGTCGTACCTCGTGAGAAACCGCACCATGAGGCCGCCGCTCGAGAACCACCCCGAGACTCCCCCGTCATCGCGGAGATGAGGGCCTTCGTCTCCTGCATGGCCTAG
>NW_011430773.1:4220-4661 GCF_000754665.1 Bison bison bison
CTCGTGGGTGCTTCCACATTGCGAAGCACCCCGATTTCCCGGTCCCCTCTTGGTAAGAACCCGATGCCCGGACACCTCTCCGAACTCCACCCTGTGAATGAAGTCAACACGAAGGGGCAGTGACTCGCCCGTGCATCGTCCGTAAAGACCCCCAGGTTCCAAATACCGCTCGACAAGTGGCCTCTCTCCCCGGGGACACCTCGAGAGGCAAGCGGAGTTCCATGCCTCAACCCAAGACGAGGCCTGACTCTCCTGTCCCCAGTCTGCAGGGACCCTGCGATCGGAGTCTGAAATCAGAGGAACCCTGAGGTTCTTGCCTCAACTGGAGATGAGGCCCTCTTCCAATGCACCAAACCCCGTGGACGTCCCGAGACGGCCCCCCCCCACTCCCAGTTTCCCCTGACCTTCTAAGCGCCACCATGAGAACGCCCCCCTGACGGT
>NW_011430774.1:0-806 GCF_000754665.1 Bison bison bison
AGTCCCGAGAGGCCCCTCCCACCTCCAGTTTCCCTGACTTCTCAGAGCCACCATGAGAAGCCCCCTGAGGTCACCTGCACAAGTCGAGGGAAGCCAGGGTTTCCTGCCTCAACCCGAGAAAGACCTCGAGAGACCTTCTTCAACACGTCTCGAGGCCAGATTCCCCTCCCATGACTCGAGAGCAATGACGCGCTCCCCCTGCCACTCGCATGGAGACCCGACTTCCCTGGCGCCCCACGAGAGGCTCACTGACCTCGCCGTCGTACCTCGTGAGAAACCGCACCCTGGGGCCGCCGCTCGAGAACCACCCCGAGACTCCCCCGTCATCGCGGAGATGAGGGCCTTCGTCTCCTGCATGGCCTGGGGGCCAATCTCGCGACCTCTCTCCAAACGCCTCAGGAGGCTTGACTCCCTTTAGTCCCACCCAGTCGAGCTCCAAGAGATACCCGTCGCGACTCGAGCGCAGAGCGGGGTTCTTGGCTTCCACTCGAGATGAATGCCTGTCTCCCCGGGTGCGTCTGGAATGCAACCCCGAGATCCCGGTCGCCCCTGGAGAGGAACATTGGTCTTCTGGACACAAGCCGAGATGAGGTCTATTGGCCCTGCAGTCACTCGAGAGCAATCCCAGCTTTCCTCGCAACTCGAATGGAAGATTGGACTTCCCTGGGCCAACACAAGAGGCATCCCCGAATTCCCCGTCGTAACTCGAGAATCCCGCCGCAACTCGAGAAAAACCACGTGGTTCCCCCGACATCGCAAGATGAAGCCCTTTCCCGCTACAGCGTCTCAGGAGAAGTCCCACGTTA
>NW_011430775.1:0-550 GCF_000754665.1 Bison bison bison
AAATGAAACTATTTGTATGGTGATCTGCCCTTCTTCAAGATTCAAGTTAATCATTTTATGGCCCAGGATAAGTCATTTGGTGCCAAGATTATCCCAAAATACATCTTATGGGTGAGGGGCCTGGTGCCATTCTGA
Source organism: Bison bison bison (assembly GCF_000754665.1). Taxonomy (NCBI): domain Eukaryota; kingdom Metazoa; phylum Chordata; class Mammalia; order Artiodactyla; family Bovidae; genus Bison; species Bison bison. Next base: position 136 of record NW_011430775.1, read on the forward strand.
ATTTTAAGACATTCCTTTCTTTCATTAACAGACTGCTAGTGACTATATAACATCCAGCTGAAGACTAGCAGGGGGGGTGCTCTTTCTGCCCCCCTTCTGATGCCTATGTCAGAAGCTTTCTCTATCTCCTTTATACTTTAATAAAACTTTATTACACAAAAGCTCTGAGCGATCAAGCCTCGTCTCTGGCCCCGGATTGAATTCTTCTCCTCTGGGGGGCCAAGAATCCCAGTGTTTCGCATGATTCAACAACAACCTTTCATCAGGAAAGTGCCCTGGAGGAGGGCATGGCAACATGCTCCAGTATTCTTGCCTGGAAAATTTTATGAACAGAGGAGCCTAATGAGCTACAGTCAAATGGGTGGTAAAGAGTCTGACATGATTGAAGTGACCTGCATGCATATATTAGGACAAA
>NW_011430776.1:0-593 GCF_000754665.1 Bison bison bison
AGCCGGGCGGCGCGGGTCGGGAATCGGGTCGTGGCGGGGATGGGGGGCGGTCCCAGTTGTGCTCCGGGGATCCCCACTGCGGCCGGGAAGGCACCGGGAGCATGGCAGGGGCGGGGCGGCGCGGGGCGGGGGTCGGCTCCTGGCGGGGGTGGGGGAGGGCTTCCCCGTTGTCCTCTCGGGGGTCGCCGTGGCGGCTGCGAACGCCCACTGCGTGCGCTCCTGGGTCCCCAAGGATCGGCATCCAGTGGGCGCGGCGAGGGGTGCGGACCACAGGTCAGGGAACTGGGACTGCCGTGGAGCAGGGAACCACGTAGTCCGCCCTCCTGTCGGCACAACCTGGCGGTCGCCAGAAAGGCCTCGCCTTTGGGCTCAAGGCCTTGACCGCTCCACCCCTTTGCTGAAAGGTCAGAGCCGCGCGGTTTTCCCAAGCAGCCTAGTGTCCGCTGCAAGTCCAAAGGGCCAGAACCCTGAACTCGTGGCCGGCTGGCCCAGCCCTGCTTCTGGGCACTTTGGAGGCCAGCGGGCCCTTGACCACCTGCTGGGATGGGAAAGGAAGGGTCCACGAATTGCACCCTAGAAACTTAGGTAGGGTG
>NW_011430777.1:0-500 GCF_000754665.1 Bison bison bison
AATCCCATGGATAGAGGAGCCTGGTGGGCTACAGTCCGCGGGGTTGCAAAGAGTCGGACACAACTGAAAGACTTCACTTTCACTTTTCACGGCTAGATTTATGGCCCAGGATGTGATCTATCCTGGAGAAGGTTTCGTGTGCACTTGAGAAAAAGGTGAAATTCATTGTTTTGGGGTGAAATTTCCTATAGTTATCAATTAGGTCTAACTGGTCTGTTGTATGGAGAAGGCAATGGCACCCCACTCCAGTACTCTTGCCTGGAAAATCCCATGGATGGAGGAGCCTGGTAGGCTGCAGTCCATGTGGTTGCTGAGGGTCAGACAGGACTGAGCGACTTCACTTTCATTTTTCACTTTCATGCATTGGAGAAGGAAATGGCAACCCACTCCAGTGTTATTGCCTGGAGAATCCCGAGGGACGGGGAGCCGTGGTGGGCTGCCATCTCTGGGGTTGCACAGAGTCGGACACGACTGAAGTGACTCAGCAGCAGCAGCAGCAG
>NW_011430778.1:0-547 GCF_000754665.1 Bison bison bison
CTCTCAAGGCTGCCTCCTGAAAAGAGCCCCCTCAGTGGAAATGGAGGGCAGAAAGTACATCCCAAGGTCTGGGGAGGGGAGGAGCCTCCAAATGCCTGGCCCAGGGCTCAGGTCAACTGGGAGTCACATCCTCTCAATCACTTCCTTCAACAGTTACCAAGTGTTCACAGAAGAAAAAGAAATGCAAATGGCTTTCAATTCATTAAAAGATCCTTATCCTTGCTTATAGTAAGAGAAATAACAGTTAAAACTACACTGACTGACAAAGCAGACTGTGGGAAGACAGTTTTTTTTTATATAATATTTGTTTATTTATTTGGCTGTGTTGGGTCTTACTCACAGCATGCAGTAACCTTTTTTTTTTTTTAGTTGTTGGTTTTTTTTAGTTTTTTTTTTTTTAGTCCTTGTGGTAATTCTTTAGTTGCCGCATGTGGGATCTAGTTCCCTGACCAGGGACAGAACCCAAGCCAGGCCCCCCAGCATTGGGTGCACAGAGTCTTAGCCACCAGACCACCAGGGAAGTCCCAACAACGTCATATATTGATTC
>NW_011430779.1:0-598 GCF_000754665.1 Bison bison bison
ACCTTTCAGAATATTTGAAACCAAGAGTATGAAAAGTTTAATTCGACAGCTTAACCTTTATGGATTTAGCAAAAAGAGACAAACTTTTCAAAGATCTGCTTCACTACCTGTCTTTCTGGAAGAAGAAAACAACATCTCTCTTTTTGAGTAAGGTATTCCAACATTTTTCACTTATTGGCAATATGTAAGATGAAATCATGTGACCTAGAAAGCACATTTACATATGTAGCTAAAACCGAATTTAAACTTGAGCTAACAAATCGTTAAAAAGTTTATTTTTTGAAGTTGAGAACAGCTGGATATGTTAAAATATTGGATGTTTGACAAACTTTCCTAGCACTGTGAAACCAGATATAAGTCCTGAAGCAACTTAAAGTGGTATTTACTGTATATATAAAATATATTTTTCATTGAGGATCATATTGTTTCTAACATGTTACCTGTTAAACTACTAATGGAGGTGTTTTATTTGATGCTATTTAGTTGGTTTCATTAAAGGAATACATTTTTATAACTTAGCTTTGCTTGTCAGTTTTACCTTGGTTTATAAAGAAACTAAATAATGTAATCCTTTGATTTTAGTTACAGACCTACTATA
>NW_011430780.1:0-608 GCF_000754665.1 Bison bison bison
GTTTCACTCTCAGCCTAAAATATTTCTCCTCTGATCCAGACAGTTGATCCCAGGTGGGGGGCCGGACACCAACTTATAGTTCTCCCACCCACCGAGGGCAGGTCCAGGCCTATTACCATTCCTGTTCCCCCCACCCCTAGTTCCTTCACCCTACCGAGTTTTGTGGTTCTATTTATTATTTTCCTCTGGTAAGGTACTCCTGTCAGCTCTCAGCTGGTGTTCTGCACATACTTCTGTGTCTGAAGGTGTATCCTTGATGTATCCGTGGAGTGAAATGTACTCCACTACCAGCTACTGTTCTGCCATTTTGTTCATCTCAACTTTTGGACTACTAGAAATAAGACTGTTATGAACATCATGTGCACGTCTGTGGGTTATTTTTTTTTTTTCATACTTGCTGGTATAAAGCTAAGAAAGGGATGGCTGGGACATATGGTAACCCAATGTTTAACTTTTGAAGGAACTTCCAAACTGTTTTCCACCATGGTGTACTATTTTGTATTCCCATAAACAGTGCATGAAAGTTCAAATATTTCCACTTCCTCATCAGACTTGTTCTTCTCTGTCTCTCATGAGAGCCATACTTTCGGTGTGCCCTGCATGCTTAC
>NW_011430781.1:0-716 GCF_000754665.1 Bison bison bison
ACTCATATCAGATAAAATAGACTTTAAAACAAAGGCTGTGAAAAGAGACAAAGATGGTCACTACATAATGATCAAAGGGTCAATCCAAGAAGAAGATATAACAATTATAAATATATATGCACCCAAAACGGGAGTGCCGCAATATGTAAGACAAATGCTAACAAGTATGAAAGGAGAAATTAACAATAACACAATAATAGTGGGAGACTTTTAATACCCCACTCACACCTATGGATAGATCAACTAAACAGAAAATTAACAAGGAAACACAAACGTTAAACGATACAATAGACCAGTTAGACCTAATGATATCTATAGGACATTTCATCCCAAAACAATGAACTTCACCTTTTTTCTCAAGCGCACATGGAACCTTCTCCAGGATAGATCACATCCTGGGCCATAAATCTAGCCTTGGTAAATTCAAAAAAAATGAAAATCATTCCAAGCATCTTTTCTGACCACAATGCAGTAAGATTAGATCTCAATTACAGGAGAAAAACTATTAAAAATTCCAACATATGGAGGATGAACAACACCCTGCTGAATAACCAACAAATCACAGAAGAAATCAAAAAAGAAATCAAAATTTACATAGAAACTAATGAAAATGAAAACACAACAACTCAAAACCTGTGGGACACTTTACAAGCAGTCCTAAGGGGAAAGTTCATAGCAATACAGGCATACCTCAAGAAACAAGAAAAAAGTCAAAT
>NW_011430782.1:0-536 GCF_000754665.1 Bison bison bison
AGCAGCACACCACCACCGCACCCCGCCCCCAACTCCCCCTGCCCCCACCCCACCGTCTGGGCCGATGTATTCTTTGGCCAGCCGGGCTTCTAAACCCACCACGGGGCTTCACGTGAGAACAGGCAGGCGTTCGTATGTACTTCAAAACCATGGGGCCTGTGAAACTCACGAACGGGTTTGCAAGTAAAGCACGTACGTCTGTCTGTATGTCTGCCGGTGACGGGAGGATGCTGGCGGCAGGGCGAGCTGAGTCACTGTACTGTGAGGGTCAGAGAGAGAGACAGGGAGATGACGGGCCTTTAGCAGATATACGACCGGGCATGTGGGCACACATGGACAGGGAGTCTGGTCGTGAAAGCGGTTGTGTGGGTAGGTCCCTACTGCTGGCTCCGAGGATCTGACCTCTGGACACCCGCCCAGAGAAGGCACCTTGAAACCCAGGGAAACGTGTCCCTGACGCAGCATTCTAGGGATACCTGCAGGGCGTGCCGCGGGGGCTTGAAGCTGAGTCCCAGACGCGGGCTCTGCCCACCCCA
>NW_011430783.1:0-538 GCF_000754665.1 Bison bison bison
CCCATTGTCCAGTTTTTGGAACGGCCAGGGTCCCACTTAGGGTGCTGCAAACCCCCTTGCATACGATAGGTAGTGTGAGGAAGAGTGGGTAGTGTTGAATCTTTCCTTGAAGACAGAAATCACTGACACGGGGAACAACGAATCAAAAGAACGACAGCTCTTTATAGAAGTAATCTTGCAATTGTTAAATAAAAGAGGAATTAAAGTTAAGGTTAGTATTCAATCATTTTTTACGTTTGTACAAGAGCAATGTGTTTGGTTTCCAGAAGAGGGCACTGGTAACCTAGATACCTGGGAAAATGTAGGGAAACAGGTAAAATCTTATTACACTTTTGCATTGCCCAGTAAAAAGTAACCAACTGACACCCTTTCTCTTTGGAATATGATTAAGGACGCTTTAGATCCTGCTCATAAATCTGAAGGGTAAATAATTTGAGACCGTAATGTGGGGTCGGTTAGGATTGTACCTGCCTAACTGCCAGGAGGGTGAAGAGGGTACAGAATGAATAAGAATATTCTACTAGAAAAATAGGTTTCT
>NW_011430784.1:0-520 GCF_000754665.1 Bison bison bison
GCTAGCCACCAGCCAATGGTGGCCCTGGGTGGGCCTTCACATCACAAAGCCCGATCCTGTCAACTCTAGGGGAGGATGGAGAGCAGCTCAGATGATTTGGTGGGGGAAAGGTAGCGATTTTTAATGGCCTTAGGAACCCTCCAAACTCACCTGCCATCCTCATCTCTCTAAGTCTACATGAAAGGGCCACATGGCAGGGAGACTGGATCTCCTCCAAACCTTGGCCCACAGCCACAGTATTCAGGCTTTCATTCTTTTCTCTCTCACATTCTACCATTATCTAGTTTTTAATATCCTGCCTAAAATTCCTCCATGATAATTGGGTTCTATCGAAGTTTCTGTGGAAAAGAGAATCATTCTACTTTCCTCCTATAAGGTGTTCTTAAAGCACTTTGAGCACCATTTAATTCTGGACCACCTACCAGGAATCTTTTCCATCCCACTTCCTTTGCTCAGTTTGCACATAGCTGTCCTCACTTTTCTAGTTTCCAGTCTGAAACCCCTGTCTTCAGGCTGTGAG
>NW_011430785.1:0-547 GCF_000754665.1 Bison bison bison
CTCTCTCCCCGGGGACACCTCGAGAGGCAAGCGGACTTCCATGCCTCAACCCAAGACGAGGCCTGACTCTCCTGTCCCCAGTCTGCAGGGACCCTGCGATCGGAGTCTGAAATCAGAGGAACCCTGAGGTTCCTGCCTCAACTGGAGATGAGGCCCTCTTCCAATGCACCAAACCCCGTGGAGTCCCGAGAGGCCCCCCCCCACTCCAGTTTCCCTGACTTCTCAGAGCCACCATGAGAAGCCCCCTGAGGTCACCTGCACAAGGTCGAGGGAAGCCAGGGTTTTCCTGCCTCAACCCGAGAAAAGACCTCGAGAGACCTTCTCAACACGTCTCGAGGCCAGGTTCCCCTACCATGACTCGAGAGCAATGACGCGCTCCCCCTCGCCACTCGCATGGGAGACCCGACTTCCCTAGGCGCCCCACGAGCGGCTCACTGACCTCGCCGTCGTACCTCGTGAGAAACCGCACCCTGGGGCCGCCGCTCGAGAACCACCCCGAGACTCCCCCGTCATCGCGGAGAATGAGGGCCTTTCGTCTCCCGCATGG
>NW_011430786.1:0-1074 GCF_000754665.1 Bison bison bison
AGTGATCAGTGACTGACAGGCGCTCGATCAGGGGACTGTGCACGCACTGATCAGGTGGCTGATCAGGAACTGACCACCTGACCGCGCATGCAGTGATCACGTGGCTGGTCGTTCACTGATCACGTGTTTATCATACGGTGATCACGTGACTGAGAGGCGCTGATCACCTGACTGTGCCGTCAGTGATCACGTGGCTGAGCAGGCACTGATATCGTGACTGAGCATGCACTGATCATGTGCCGGGAGCCGGGGAGGCATTCCACTCTGGACAAAGGTCATGAGGAAGGAGGCTCGGCATACGCAAATGCGGGATCGAGCCTCAGGAGTCCACCCGGATGTTCTCGAGCATCTCCCCCCCAAAAAAACTGGAGTCTGACTACTGTATTGCTTTGGGCTCTCACCTCTGATTTCACTGGGGGCTGTCCCCCACCACCATCTCGCTGTCTCTGGCAAAGAGTTAACTTAGAGCTCCAATTCATAAAGTTCCTTGTCATTCTTCCCTTTAACTTCCAGCTGAATCTCCATCTGGAGCGCGGAATGCACCACGCTTACTAATTATGCCTGGGCTGCTAAGACCCACTCGAGAAGGTGTCTAGGGTGAGGCACTTTTCCCTATTCGAGAGGGCTCCTGCGGCCTACGTAAGTGGTGCAAACTTCTTGTCTTGAAGTTTGATTGGTCTCCCGCGTAAACCAAGCTACTCAGTCTCTTTTCTCCACTGAATTTTCCTACTGAGCTATCCTCATACTATTATTCTTGATATGTCTGATGAGCAAATAAATAGTCGCCTAGGCCATCTCTCCTTCGAATACCCTGGAGCAGCTGGGGCTGGTCCCCGGCAGGTGGCGCCCGAACAGGGACCTCAGGAGGCAATACTCAAAGACCTGAGCAGACCCGAACAACCCAATCAGCAGGCAATAAGCATGGAGCTCAGCAGTGACGAATCATGCTGCTCACCTGGCAATAATCAAGCAGGTGACCAGGCAGGAATCACGCAGCTCAGCTGGCAATTGCAAGCAGATGAGCCGACAGGAATCACGCAGCTCAGCTGGCAATTGTCATGCAGATGAGCCGGC
>NW_011430787.1:0-574 GCF_000754665.1 Bison bison bison
ACCTGGGACCAAAGTACTGCCCGGAGCTCACTGATCATGGGCTGGTTCCCCTGCGCTGCGGCTGTGCTAGGGAGCCCAAATGCAGAGGGGAAGCCCGCACAGCACATCCACCTGCCTCTAGGCGGGAGGACAGCTCCAGGGAAGGCCCGGTCTGGCAGGCGCTTTCTGGGCACAAACGGAGCAACACTCTGGCTGTGGAGCCGCCTCCCCAAGCCAGGGGCACCGGGACCCTGATTCCCTCCGTGCGGCGCTTAGTCTGGGCGGGGAAGCACCAGCTTGGGAATGCAGCCTGGGGTGCTTCCTTCCCCTCGGAAAGAGCTCTCCCTGCGGGAGGCTTTGGCAGTGTGCACACCCCCAGCCCCTAAGCCCTCTGCAAGGACGCCTGGCTCCTAGGTCCGAAGGGAAGGCGAGAGCTGAGCTGAGGCACCAGTCAGGCACCAGTCACGTCTCCCACACTCCCGCAGCCTGCTCCTTCCCGGGCGTGAACGCTAGAAGCTGGGCAGGGCTTGGGGAGGCTCGCCCAGCCCAGAGCAGCCTCTCGGCCGGGGCTCTGTGCTATCGCGCCTGGGCGCAG
>NW_011430788.1:0-561 GCF_000754665.1 Bison bison bison
ACACGCAGGCGCCTTCCCCGGGGGCCGCTGCCGACGAGGGGTGGGCCCTGCCCTCCCAGGGGCACCCAGCTTCCTAGACGAGCTCTTGGCGGCCACGGGCACCCCGGACACGCCGGGGCCTTCCCTGGGGCCCTCTGTCCGATGAACGAGCACACCTCGCCCTCCCGGGCGAGCTCCTGGCTGCCGCGGGCCTCCCGGGCTCGCCGGGCCCTTCTCCGGGGTCCTCTCCTGTCGTCGCAGGGCCCCACCCAGCCCTCCCCGGGCCACCCAGCCTCCTAGAGGAAATCTTGGCTGCCACGGCCATCCAGGACACGCCCTGGTCTTCCCCGGGGTCCCCTGTCGGGGGAAGAAGGAGTTGAGGCCACCCTGGAAACACCCCTCAGTGAGGACGAGTACCAGGCCCTCCTCGACATGCTGCCAGGCTCCCCAGGCCCTGGGGCTTAGAGGGAGAGGAAGGAAGGGGCCACCTTCTCCCCCTAGCCACGTTCAGGTCTCCTTGCCTGGGATGTGGGGCCACGGAGCGTCGGGGGAAAGGGTGGGTGGGTGGGTGGGTGGGTGGGT
>NW_011430789.1:0-522 GCF_000754665.1 Bison bison bison
GGAGGCTCGGCATACGCAAATGAGGGATCGAGCCTCAGGCGTCCACCCGGATATTCTCGAGCATCTCCCCCCCGAAAAAACCGGAGTCTGCCTACTGTATTGCTTTGTGCTCTCACCTCTGATTTCACTGGGGGCTGTCCCCCACCACCATCTCGCTCTCTCTGTCAAAGTAGTTAACTTACAGCTCCAATTCATCAAGTTCCTTGTCATTCTTCCCTTTAACTTCCAGCTGAGTCTCCATCTGGAGCGTCGGAACCCACCACGCTTCCTAATTATGCCTGGGCTGCTAAGACCCACTCGAGAAGGTGTCTAGGGTGAGGCACCTTTCGCTATTCGAGAGGGCGCCTGCGGCCTACGTAAGTGGTGCAAACTTCTTGTCTTGAAGTTTGATTGGTCTTCCGCGTAAACCAAGCTACTCAGTCTCTTTTCTCCACCGAATTTTCCTACTGAGCTCTCTTCATACTATTATTCTTGACATCTCTGATTAGCATATAAATAGTCGCCTAGGCCATCTCTCCTTCG
>NW_011430790.1:0-678 GCF_000754665.1 Bison bison bison
TGGAGGTGGGAGGGGCCTCTCGGCACTCCACTGGGTTTGGTGCATTCGAAGAGGACCTCATCTCCAGTTGAGGCAGGAACCTCAGGGTTCCTCTGATTTCAGACTCCGATCCCAGGGTCCCTGCAGACTTGGGAAAGGAGAGTCAGCCCTCGTCTTGGGTTGAGGCCTGGAATTCCGCTTGCCCCTCGAGGTGTTCCCGGGGAGACAGGCCACTTGTCGAGTGGTATTTGGAACCTGGGGGGTTTTTCCCGACGATGCACGGGCGACTCACTACCCGTTCGTGTTGACTTCATTCACAGGGTGGAGTTCGAAGAGGTATCCGGGCATCGGGTTCTTATCAAGAGGGGACCGGGAAATCGGGGTCCTTCGGAATGTGGAACCACCCACGAGGCCACGTCTGGAATATCGTCGTGAGACCGGCCTCATCCTGAGGTGCGACCGGAGGTCGGGAACCCCTTCTAGACAAAGCAGGGGAGTCGACCCTCCTGTCCAGATCAGGAGGGTAGAAGTGGCTCAGAGGAAGTGGTGCCGGAAAACCTCAGTGTTCCTCTCGAGGGAGACCGGGATGCCGGGGAACTTTGTGGGTCGCATCAACGGTGCCAAGTAACGTTTCGACCTCCAATAACTAACGTGGGACTTCTCCTGAGACGCTGTAGCGGGAAATGGCTTCATCTTGCG
>NW_011430790.1:4893-5315 GCF_000754665.1 Bison bison bison
GTCCAGATCAGGAGGGTAGAAGAGGCTCAGAGGATGTGGTGCCGGAAAACTTCGGTGTTCCTCTCGAGGGAGACCGGGATGTCGGGGCACTTTGTGGGTCGCATCAAGGGTGACAAGTACCGTTTCGAACTCCAATTCCGAAAGTGGGACTTCTCCTGAGACGCTGTAGCGGCACAGGGCTACATCTTGCGATGACGGGGGAACCACGTGGTTTTTCTTGAGGTGTAGCATGATTCTCGAATTACGACGCGGAATTCAGGATGCCTCTTGTGTTGGCCCAGGGAAGTCCAATCTTCCATTCGAGTTGCGAAGGAAAGCTGGGGATTGCTCTCGAGTGACTGCAGGACCAATAGACCTCATCTAGGCTTGTGTCCAGAAGCCAATGTTCCTCTCCAGGGGCGACAGGGATCTCAGGGTTGCAT
>NW_011430791.1:0-521 GCF_000754665.1 Bison bison bison
CTTGGAGGAGGGCATGGCAACCCACTCCAGAAAAAAAAAATAAAGAAGTTCTCTCAGTACCAGGGTGACGGCTCAAAACCTAGAGAAAGTGGACATGTAACCTGAATAGTTTTTTACTATTGTTTCTCCAGGTGAGCTGGCATTGGAAGAATTTAACTGAACTGGATCACCTCTGGATTCTAAAATGTTTATGGTTTTAACTGGTATATCAATGTCTCCCCAGCTCCCTATGAGCAGGGTGTATGGAAGAAGCATTATATTCAAATGGTGAAAGAACTCCATGTTACCAAGCCCAAGGTAAATTTGGGAAAAGAAGAATTCCTAACATCAGCTACTTAGGAATTCTAGAACTAAGTTGGAGAAGGCCATTGTTCAAAAGAAATATACCATGACCTCAAAATTCCCTTGTTCTAAGAACTTAAACAGCTCTTTTCAAGATATCCATGTTAGTTGAAAGTAATCTGACACTCACAAACCACAGTTCCACCAGGTTATGACTTGGAGCTCCTCATTCCTCTCCA
>NW_011430792.1:0-523 GCF_000754665.1 Bison bison bison
ACACCAAACTTGTACTGCACACGGTCCCCATGGAAAGGCCCCCTCAGCAGGACAGCCACAGATGCTGCCATGAAAGGGCAGCAGGGTGCCCTCCTCCCTTGTTTTCTGCCTGGGCGGCCACCGGGTTTTGAAACCCATGCACCCTACTAAGTTTTTGGGGTGCAATTCGTGGACCCTTCCCTTTCCCATCCCAGCAGGTGGTCAAGGGCCCGCTGGCCTCCAAAGTGCCAGAAGCAGGGCTGGGCCAGCCGGCCAGAGTTCAGGGTTCTGGCCCTTGGACTTGCAGCGGACACTAGGCTGCTTGGGAAAACCGCGCGGCTCTGACCTTTCAGCAAAGGGGTGGAGCGGTAAGGCGTTGAGCCCAAAGGCGAGGCCTTTCTGCGACCGCCAGGTTGTGCCGACAGAGGGCGGACTACGTGGTTCCCGTGCTCCACGCAGTCCCAGTTCCCTGACCCTGTGGTCCGCACCCCTCCGCCGCGCCCACTAGGATGCCCGACTCCTTGGGGACCCCAGGAGCGCACGC
>NW_011430793.1:0-571 GCF_000754665.1 Bison bison bison
GGTTGCATTCCAGACGCACCCGGGGAGACAGGCATTCATCTCGAGTGGAAGCAAAGAACCCCGCTCTGCTCTCGAGTCGCGACGGGTATCTCTTGGAGCTCCCTGGGTGGACTAAAGGGAGTCAAGCCTCCTGAGGCGTTTGGAGAGAGGTCGCGAGGTTGGCCTCTAGGCCCTGCAGGAGACGAAGGCCCTCATCTCCGCGATGACGGGGGAGTCTCGGGGTGGTTCTCGAGCGGCGGCCCCAGGGTGCGGTTTCTCACGAGGTACGACGGCGAGGTCAGTGAGCCGCTCGTGAGGCGCCAGGGAAGTCGGGTCTCCATGCGGGTGGCGAGGGGGAGCCGGTCATTACTCTCGAGTCATGGTAGGGGAACCTGGCCTCGAGACGTGTTGAAGAAGGTCTCTCGAGGTCTTTCTCGGGTTGAGGCAGGAAACCCTGGCTTCCCTCGACTTGTGCAGGTGACCTCAAGGGGGCTTCTCATGGTGGCTCTGAGAAGTCAGGGAAACTGGAGGTGGGGGGGGGTGGGCCTCTCGGTACTCCACGGTGTTTGGTGCATTTGAAGAGGGCGTCATC
>NW_011430794.1:0-655 GCF_000754665.1 Bison bison bison
ATGTCCACAAGACGCCAGCATTTCTTCATGCCCTGCTCTTGTTGCTCTTGTAACAGAAGCCTCTGTGGTTATCCCAGACCTGCTTGTAAATGAGAGTAAAATAAGAAAGAGGAAGCCACTCAAAGCTTTTGTCTCTTGAGCCTTTAAGATTTTTTTTACTATAAGTAAAGTTTTATTTCTTACTTAAGACTACTTACTCCATTGTAATTATTGCAGGTAAACAGTTTCTCCTTCCCTTCCACAGACAACTGGAGGTATTCTGCTGCAGTTATTGTCACCTATTTTTTTTCAGAATCTGAAAAAATCAACAGAATCTGTTGAGGACATGTCTCTTGATACAGGAGGTCTGTGTGGATTATGATTGCATAGGTATTCAGGGAATAAGTCTATTGCAGCCTTCACCTTTCAGCTTCTTACACATTGACACCATTTGCTAACTATAAGTTTCTTACCAGGAGTGTAAGTACATTTCACTTTTGTTTGGATACTAATGTTAACCTACATTTGTCAGGGGCTTGAACAAGAGAAGGACCCAGCCTGGTTCATGGCAGGGACAGAGATGCTGACTCAGGAGTATTTGTCGGGGGTTTGAACAAGGGCAGGACCCACCCTGGTTCAGTGCAGGGACAGAGATGCAGGCTCAGGAGTGTTTCTC
>NW_011430795.1:0-594 GCF_000754665.1 Bison bison bison
CCAGGCTTTCTTCCTGCAAACTTATCATATGCAAAAGCTTCGGTGATTTGCATCATCTTCTGGCCCGGAGGCCTGTTAACATTTTAAGACCTTTTCTTCAGAAAACTTATTTTTCTCTAAAGGTGGTTGGTCAGGAGCCGCCCTCCAAAAAAGCATTAGATAAAGTTGCATTCCTACAGAGCAAAGGTGTGGTGGGCTATAACAAGAAAAAGAATTAACTCAAGGGTCCCAGGTTACAAACATTAAAGCTACTACTTACACCAATTATATTAATCAATACACTGCCAGGGACACAGCAGGTAAGGGATATGGAAACTGAGCAGCAAAACAATGGCCCAAACAAGTGAAAAAACCATTCACCAATACAATTTCTAATCAATCTTTTAACTACTCAAAAGAATCTGTGTTTAGACAGTTTAGAACATCTCCTGCCTCTCACAGTTGGGAGGCTCTGAACAGTCACATGTGGCCGGAAAAACCTATTCAGGCAGGCTAGAGGATTTCCAAAGGTAGTTTGTAGGTTAAACACTGTCACACCCAGGAATTATTAACTGGTACCTGTAAGCTAACTTCTTTTTTCAGAGAGAGGTAGGT
>NW_011430796.1:0-602 GCF_000754665.1 Bison bison bison
AGCCCCTGGAGAATCAAGCTGGAATCCCACATCCTACTGAATCTATGCTCCTGCTAGTAGATCCATGCATGCTAGCTGTGACTTTTCTGGGAAAGAGTAGGCAAAAACTAGGGTTAAACACAGCCAGTCATTGGAATCCAAGAGGAAAGGGGGAAGGAGTGGGAATTAATTGTCTTCCCGTGTTGGAAGTTTTCACTGTTGTTTCAAGATCCGTGTACAGTAGCATATTCACGTTGCTCTAGGATTAGCACAAGGTACAAGAACAAACAGAAGCCTTCCTTTGTGCTATTTTAGGAACAAGGAAAATAAAATAATACCTTCCAAATGGAGGAACAGCCTAGCTTTCTGTGACACAAGAATGGGCTCATAACACCTCGGCTGTAACTGTTTCAAATGGAATCCTATTACAGTGTAGAGGATATTTATCAGTGTATTTGAGGAACCCTTTCTTCTAAGTCCCCCCAGGGGGAGATCCACAGGCTCAGGCAGGCTCCTCTCAAACTCTCCTATTCCACCCTGGCAGGTCCCAGGGACTCCCCCACCCCACCACCTCTCCTCTTGGTAATTGTCACCACCACCCCAAGCTATCAAGTTTCTCACCC
>NW_011430797.1:0-610 GCF_000754665.1 Bison bison bison
GGTCTTCTAGCTGAAAGGAACAATCTGTGAAGGAAAAGAACTGCAGAAAGGAAGGAGGAGCCTTGGAAAGGATAAATTCATGGCTGGATATATAAGGGCGTTGACCATTTAAACCAACAATAACAAGGACCTGTGGGATTTAGATCCAATCTATGACAACCCAAGTGCAAAGGGCAGAAGGGAGTAAATTTAGCTGTACTTGTTTACCATTCTACTCATGAAGAGGTAAAGTTTATGAGCGACGTAGATAAATCAAGAATGCAGATGGTAATTGCTAGAGTAATCACGAAAAGCAGAAGAAAAGCTAAACACCTAGCAGAGGAGGGATAATGGAATGTTAAAAACACTTAATCAAAATAAGTCAGAAAAAAGGAAGAACATATGAACAAACAGACGTGACTGACTAGGAACTAAGTAAAACCACACAAATCCAACAATATCAGGAATTACCTTAAAAATAGAAACTGACTAAAAACTTTCATTTTAAGAATGAATTTTATACTGGGTTAAACAGGTAACATTCAACTTTATACTGTCTAAAAGTAAACACACTTTAAAATATAAAAAAAAAGACCCCTTAATAAGTTAGAAAATAAAAGGATGGAAAAAA
>NW_011430798.1:0-511 GCF_000754665.1 Bison bison bison
CCTCTCCCTCTAAGCCCCAGGGCCTGGGGAGCCTGGCAGCATGTCGAGGAGGGCCTGGTACTCGTCCTCACTGAGGGGTGTTTCCAGGGTGGCCTCAACTCCTCCTTCCCCCGCAGGGGACCCCGGGGAAGACCAGGGCGTGTCCTGGATGGCCGTGGCAGCCAAGATTTCCTCTAGGAGGCTGGGTGGCCCGGGGAGGGCTGGGTGGGGCCCTGCGACGACAGGAGAGGACCCCGGAGAAGGGCCCGGCGAGCCCGGGAGGCCCGCGGCAGCCAGGAGCTCGCCCGGGAGGGCGAGGTGTGCTCGTTCATCGGCAGAGGGCCCCAGGGAAGGCCCCGGCGTGTCCCGGGGTGCCCCGTGGCCGCCAAGAGCTCGTCTAGGAAGCTGGGTGCCCCTGGGAGGGCAGGGCCCACCCCCTCGTCGGCAGCGGCCCCCGGGGAAGGCGCCTGCGTGTCCGGGACGCCCGTGGCCGCCAAGAGCTCATCTAGGAGGCTCGTCGGGCTTGGAAGGC
>NW_011430799.1:0-804 GCF_000754665.1 Bison bison bison
GTGCTCAGAGCTGAGGGGGGACACCCGACAACGCCTCCTGCTGCCCCCACAGAGTGCGGAAACCACACCATGGACAGAACGCCCCGGCTGACCGAGCTCTGTAATCAAGGGCCATCTCAAAACTGAAAATTCTTGACGCAGACCTGAGGTCAGGTTTCTTACTATGGAACACTCAGACGTCCCTAGGAGAAGACAGCTCCTCAGAGAAACCGAGTTTCTGGTGCTGAGTTAAGGATCACCCACCGGATCTCTTCATTGATGACGTCCAGCTGCTCCTGCATCCTCACGGTCAGAGTCTTGGCATCGGTCTGCCTGCTGGGTGACAGCTGAGTGGCCGAGCTGAAGAGGGCAACCCTGTCGCCCTCGTCGTCAGACACGCCCTCGTCACTCTCAATGCCTGGGCCACGTCGGCCAGCATGCTGGCTTTCTGCGTGCGCTCCCAGTCCTGCTCCTTCGGGGTCTGCACCTGGGCATGAGAGGACCACGTCTCATCAGCGACATTCAGGGCAGCTCAAGTCTATCAGGAACTGAACCCAATTTTACATGGAAGCCCTGACTCTGGATAAATGGACCATGCTCTTGAGACACTGCCATCTCTTAAGCGAACAGGACTCAAGAAACAGGCACGGGGAGAATCCAGTTCCTAGATGGCCTGGTGACACTCAGGTCTCAGCGTGGACGGCAGGCAATCCTATGAGGTTATTCACAAGGGTGGGCTGATGGAGTCAGAGACAGAAACTGAAAATTACAAAAATACATCCATGCCTCCATCAGCCAGGCTGGAGGAAAATAAGAAAAAAGAAC
>NW_011430800.1:0-530 GCF_000754665.1 Bison bison bison
ATTAGACCTCAATTACAGGAGAAAAACTATTAAAAATTCCAACATATGGAGGATGAACAACACCCTGCTGAATAACCAACAAATCACAGAAGAAATAAAAAAAGAAATCAAAATTTACATAGAAACTAATGAAAATGAAACACAACAACTCAAAACCTGTGGGACACTTTAAAAGCAGTCCTAAGGGGAAAGTTCATAGCAATACAGGCATACCTCAAGAAACAAGAAAAAAGTCAAATAAATAACCTAACCCTACACCTAAAGCAACTAGAAAAGGAAGAAATGAAGAACCCCAGGGTTAGTAGAAGGAAAGGAATCTTAAAAATTAGGGCAGAAATAAATGCAAAAGAAACAAAAGAGACCATAGCAAAAATCAACAAAGCCAAAAGCTGGTTCTTTGAAAGGATAAATAAAATTGACAAACCATTAGCCGGACTCATCAAGAAACAAAGGGGAAAAATCAAATCAATAAAATTAGAAACGAAAATGGAGAGATACAACAGACAACACAGAAATACAAAGGATCATAA
>NW_011430801.1:0-502 GCF_000754665.1 Bison bison bison
GCTGGGGATTGCTCTCGAGTGACTGCAGGGCCAATAGACGTCATCTAGGCTTGTGTCCAGAAGCCAGTGTTCCTCTCCAGGGGCGAAAGGGATCTCGGGGTTGCATTCCAGACGCACCCGGGGAGACAGGCATTCATGTCGAGTGGAAGCAAAGAACCCCGCTCTGCTCTCGAGTCGCGACGGGTATCTCTTGGAGCTCACTGGGTGGACTAAAGGGAGTCAAGCCTCCTGAGGCGTTTGGAGAGAGGTCGAGAGATTGGTCTCTAGGCCATACAGGAAACGAAGGCCCTCAAATCGCGATGACGGGGGAGGTTCGGGGTTGTTCTCGAGCGGCGGCCCCAGTCTGTGGTTTCACGCGAGGTACGATGGCGAGGTCAGTGAGCCTCTCGTGGGGCGCCAAGGAAGTCGGGCCTCCATGCGAATGGCGAGGGGAGCGCGTCATTGCTCTCAAGTCATAGTAGGGAATCTGGCCTCGAGACGTGTTGAAGAAGGTCTACTCGAG
>NW_011430802.1:0-552 GCF_000754665.1 Bison bison bison
GGAGGGGGCCTGGGCATCTGAAAGTTCAATGTTTGCCTCACTTGATTCTGATGTGACGTGAGTCCCAGGGTGTAAAATCATCCAATACTTTGGGAAAGATTGATCTCTGGTGGTTCAGCAGTTAAGAATCCACCTGTTAATTAGCAGGAGACCTGGTTTCAATGAAAGGGTTGGAAAGATACTCCTGGAGGAAGAAATAGGCAACCCAGTCCAGTATTCTTGCCTGGGAAACACCATGGACTAGGAGGGGCCTGGCAGGCTACAGTCTATGGGGTCCAAAAGACTCAGACTACAACTTAGCACTAAACCACAACAGTGAAAGTGAAAGTCCCTCAGTCGTGTCTGACCCTTCCTGACCCCATGGACTATATGCAGTCCATGGAATCGTCCAGGCTAGAATACTGGACTGGGTAGCCTTTCCTGTCTCCAGGGGATTTTCCCAACCCCAGGGATCAAACCCAGGTCCCCCCACATTGCAGGCAGATTCTTTACCAGCTGAGGCACAAGGGGAACCCAAACAACAGTAAAAACATGCTTAAAATATCCAAGAAT
>NW_011430803.1:0-659 GCF_000754665.1 Bison bison bison
ATGGAAGATTGGACTTCCCTGGGCCAACACAAGAGGCATCCCGAATTCCCCGTCGTAACTCGAGAATCCCGCCGCAACTTGAGAAAAACCACCTGGTTCCCCGTCATCGCAAGACGAAGCCCTTTCCCGCTACAGCGTCTCAGGGAAGTCCCACGTTAGGAATTGGAGGTCGAAACGGTACTTGGCACCCTTGATGCGCCCCCCACAAAGTTCCCCGGCATCCCGGTCTCCCTGGAGAGGAACACCGAGGTTTTCCGGCACCACTTCCTCTGAGCCCCTTCTACCCTCCTGATCTCCACTGGAGGGTCGTCTCCCCTGCTTTGTCTGGAAGGGGTTCCCGACCTTCCGGTCGCACCTCAGGATGAGGCCGGTCTCACGACGACATTCCAGACGTGGCCTCGTGGGTGCTTCCACATTGCGAAGCACCCCGATTTCCCGGTCCCCTCTTGGTAAGAACCCGATGCCCGGACACCTCTCCGAACTCCACCCTGTGAATGAAGTCAACACGAAGGGGCAGTGACTCGCCCGTGCATCGTCTGGAAAAGACCCCCCAGGTTCCAAATACCGCTCGACAAGTGGCCTCTCTCCCCGGGGACACCTCGAGAGGCAAGCGGAGTTTCATGCCTCAACCCAAGACGAGGCCTGACTCTCCTGTCCCC
>NW_011430804.1:0-552 GCF_000754665.1 Bison bison bison
TTCCCTTCAGCAACCAAGAACTGACTTTTATATTGGCATTCGACAGATTGGTGAACATACCTATCAGTGATAGTAGCGCCCCCCCACCCCCCCGCTCCCCCGCACACGCGCGCGCACACACACACACACACACACAGACACACCACCCCCAAGATCAGAACCAAACAAAAACAAAAAAAAATTGCTTTCTTACGTTTCACATGTCAGGCTGTGCCAGACACTATTATTGGATAGTCAAAAATCTCTTTTGTTTCTGTGTAAAAGGGAGGTCCTTTCAAGGCGTGAATGTTCAGACTTTAATTTATTTGGAAATGACCCAGCTCTTCAGTACACTGTCGTCACTTAGTTTAGCACAGGATAGAAACTCGGGTAACCAAAACACCTGGAGAAACGATTGTAAGTTCAGTTCCGTTCAGTGGCTCAGTCGTGTCTGACTCTTTGGGACCCCGTGGCCTGCAGGACGCTGGGCTTCCGTGTCCATCACCAACTCCAGGGGCTTGCTCAAACTCATGTCCATCGAATCAGTGATGCCATCCAACCATCTTATCCTCT
>NW_011430805.1:0-611 GCF_000754665.1 Bison bison bison
GAGAGAGGCCACTTGTCGAGCGGTATTTGGAACCTGGGGGTCTTTTCCGGACGATGCACGGGCGAGTCACTGCCCCTTCGTGTTGACTTCATTCACAGGGTGGAGTTCGGAGAGGTGTCCGGGCATCGGGTTCTTACCAAGAGGGGACCGGGAAATCGGGGTGCTTCGCAATGTGGAAGCACCCACGAGGCCACGTCTGGAATGTCGTCGTGAGACCGGCCTCATCCTGAGGTGCGACCGGAAGGTCGGGAACCCCTTCCAGACAAAGCAGGGGAGTCGACCCTCCTGTGGAGATCAGGAGGCTAGAAGGGGCTCAGAGGAAGTGGTGCCGGAAAACCTCGGTGTTCCTCTCCAGGGAGACCGGGATGCCGGGGAACTTTGTGGGGGTCGCATCAACGGGTGCCAAGTACCGTTTCGACCTCCAATTCCTAACGTGGGACTTCTCCTGAGACGCTGTAGCGGGAAAGGGCTTCATCTTGCGATGACGGGGACCAGTGGTTTTCTCGAGTTGCGGCGGGATTCTCGAGTTCCGACGGGGAATTCGGGATGCCTCTTGTGTTGGCCCAGGGAGTCCAATCTTCCATTCGAGTTGCGAAGGAAAGCTGGGGATT
>NW_011430806.1:0-658 GCF_000754665.1 Bison bison bison
CCCGATGCCCGGACACCTCTCCGAACTCCACCCTGTGAATGAAGTCAACACGAAGGGGCAGTGACTCGCCCGTGCATCGTCCGGAAAAGACCCCCAGGTTCCAAATACCGCTCGACAAGTGGCCTCTCTCCCTGGGGACACCTCGAGAGGCAAGCGGAGTTCCATGCCTCAACCCAAGACGAGGCCTGACTCTCCTGTCCCCAGTCTGCAGGGACCCTGCGATCGGAGTCTGAAATCAGAGGAACCCTGAGGTTCCTGCCTCAACTGGAGATGAGGCCCTCTTCCAATGCACCAAACCCCGTGGAGTCCCGAGAGGCCCCCCCCACATCCAGTTTCCCTGACTTCTGAGAGCCACCATGAGAAGCCCCCTGAGGTCACCTGCACAAGTCGAGGGAAGCCAGGGTTTCCTGCCTCAACACGAGAAAGACCTCGAGAGCCCTTCTTCCACACGTCTCGAGGCCAGGTTCCCCTACCATGACTCGAGAGCAATGACGCGCTCTCCCTCGCCACTCGCCTGGAGACCCGATTCCCTGGAGCCCCACGAGAGGCTCACTGACCTCGCCGTCGTACCTCGTGAGAAACCGCACCCCTGGGGCCGCCGCTCGAGAACCACCCCGAGACTCCCCCGTCATCGCGGAGATGAGGGCCTTCGGTCTCC
>NW_011430807.1:0-685 GCF_000754665.1 Bison bison bison
GATATTGAAAAATATCAGTTATTACCAGATATTCGCAACTATCTGGGAAGATGAATGGATGATCTTTATGAAAATGTAACTCCAAACAACTGATCCACTTGAGGAGATAATTCAATTGGGAAAATAAGTAAGATTTGGTTAATTTACATTATTTACTACATATTCATTCAGTTACTTTGATAACTTTTGCCTCCTTAAGATTATTATTTACTAATTCTGAAACACCATTCTTTTTTGTACATGTAAATATGAAGCAAAATATGAAAATAATATTTGCAAAGTATCTTACAAGTACAAAAATAAGACACATACATATTGAGTTCAGTTCAGTCCCTCAGTCGTGTCTGACTCTTTCGAGACCCCATGTACTGCAGCAACCAGGCCTCCCTGTCCATCACCAACTCCCGGAGTCCACCCAAACCCATGTCCATTGAGTCAGTGATGCCATCCAGCCATCTCATCCTCTGTTGTCCCCTTCTCCTCCTCCCCTCAACCTTTCCAAGCATCAGGGTCTTTTCAAATGCGTCAGCTCTTCTCATCAGGTGGCCAAAGTGTTGGAGTTTTAGCTTCAACATCAGTCCTTCCAATGAACACCCAGGACTGATCTCCTTTGGGATGGACTGGTTGGATCTCCTTGTAGTCCAAGGGACATTCAAGAGTCTTCTCCAACACCACAGTTCAAATG
>NW_011430808.1:0-508 GCF_000754665.1 Bison bison bison
GGAACAAGATCCCAAGTGCTGCAACTAAGAGTTTGCATGCCACAACTAAAGATCCCATGTAAGGCAAATAAGTAAATAAATAAAACAAATATATTTTTTAATTTAAAATATAAGATGATAGAAAACCTGGAATGCTCCCTTAACATCTCTAACTTTTATTTTCTTTACCTGTAAAATGGGATCACAACAACTATACAACCCTGACACAGTGATTCTTAATCAGGAATGATTTCCACATCCCAGGGGACATGTGGCAATATCAGGAGCCATTTTTTAGTTGTCACAACTTGAGAGAAAGGAGTGCTAATGGTTTCTAGTGGATAGAGGCAGGGATTTTAAGAATTTTATGAAGTACAAGGCAACCCCCACAACAAAGAGAGTCCAGCCCAAAATGGCAATAAAGCTGAGGGTAAACATTTCTGCTTTAAGTGTCATGGAGTTATCATAGAGATCAAAGCAGATGCTAAGTGAAAGACGTTATAAATGATGATAATATTCAGTCGGTTCA
>NW_011430809.1:0-754 GCF_000754665.1 Bison bison bison
TGTCCCCAGTCTGCAGGGACCCTGCGATCGGAGTCCGAAATCAGAGGAACCCTGAGGTTCCTGCCTCAACTGGAGATGAGGCCCTCTTCCAATGCACCAAACCCAGGGGAGTCCCGAGAGGCCCCTCCCACCTCCAGGTTCACTGACTTCTCAGAGCCACCATGAGAAGTCCCCTGAGGTCACCTGCACAAGTCGAGGGAAGCCAGGGTTCCCTGCCTCAACCCGAGAAAGACCTCGAGAGACCTTCTTCAACACTTCTCGAGGCCAGGTACCCCTACAATGACTCGAGAGCAATGACGCGCTCCCCCTCGCCACTCGCATAGATACCCGACTTCCCTGGCGCCCCACGAGAGGCTCACTGACCTCGCCGTCGTACCTCGAGAGAAACCGCACCCTGGGGCCGCCGCTCGAGAAAAACCCCGAGACTCCCCCGTCATCGCGGAGATGAGGGCCTTCGTCTCCTGCGTGGCCTAGAGGCCAACCTCGCGACCTCTCTCCAAACGCCTCAGGAGGCTTGACTCCCTTTAGTCCACCCAGTGAGCTCCAAGAGATACCCGTCGCGACTCGAGAGCAGAGCGGGGTTCTTTGCTTCCACTCGAGATGAATGCCTGTCTCCCCGGGTGCGTCTGGAATGCAACCCCGAGATCCCGGTCGCCCCTGGAGAGGAGCATTGGCTTCTGGACACAAGCCTAGATGAGGTCTATTGGCCCTGCAGTCACTCGAGTGCAATCCCCAGCTTTCCTCCGCAACTCGA
>NW_011430810.1:0-678 GCF_000754665.1 Bison bison bison
AAGATTGGACTTCCCTGGGCCAACACAAGAGGCATCCCGACTTCCCCGTCGTAACTCGAGAATCCCGCCGCAACTCGAGAAAAACCACGTGGTTCCCCCGTCATCGCAAGATGAAGCCCTTTCCCGCTACAGCGTCTCAGGAGAAGTCCCACGTTAGGAATTGGAGGTCGAAACGGTACTTGGCACCCTTGATGCGCCCCCCACAAAAGTTCCCCGGCATCCCGGTCTCCCTGGAGAGGAACACCGCGGTTTTTCCGGCACCACTTCCTCTGAGCCCCTTCTACCCTCCTGATCTCCACAGGAGGGTCGACTCCCCTGCTTTGTCTGGAAGGGGTTCCCGACCTTCCGGTCGCACCTCAGGATGAGGCCGGTCTCACGACGACATTCCAGACGTGGCCTCGTGGGTGCTTCCACGTTGCGAAGCACCCCGATTTCCCGGTCCCCTCTTGATAAGAACCCGATGCCCGGACACCTCTCCGAACTCCACCCTGTGAATGAAATCAACACGAAGGGGCAGTGACTCGCCCGTGCATCGTTCGAATAACCCCCAGGTTCCAAATACAGCTCGACAAGTGGCCTCTCTCCCCGGGGACACCTCGAGAGGCAAGCAGAGTTCCATGCCTCAACCCAAGACGAGGCGTGACTCTCCTGTCCCCAGTCTGCAGGGACCCTGCGATC
>NW_011430811.1:0-586 GCF_000754665.1 Bison bison bison
TGGACTTCCCTGGCCAACACAAGAGGCATCCCGAATTCCCCGTCGTAACTCGAGAATCCCGCCGCAACTCGAGAAAAACCACGTGGTTCCCCCGTCATCGCAAGATGAAGCCCTTTCCCGCTACAGCGTCTCAGGAGAAGTCCCACGTTAGGAATTGGAGGTTAAAACGGTACTTGGCACCCTTGATGCGCCCCCACAAAAGTTCCCCGGCATCCCGGTCTCCCTGGAGAGGAACACCGAGGTTTTCCGGCACCACTTCCTCTGAGCCCCTTCTGCCCTCCTGATCTCCACAGGAGGGTCGATCCCCTGCTTGTCTGGAAGGGGTTCCCGACCTTCCGGTCGCACCTCAGGATGAGGCCGGTCTCACGACGACATTCCAGACGTGGCCTCGCGGGTGCTTCCACATTTGCGAAGCACCCCGATTTCCCGGTCCCCTCTAGATAAGAACCCGATGCCCGGACACCTCTCCGAACTCCACCCTGTGAATGAAGTCAACACGAAGGGGCAGTGACTCGCCCGTGCATCGACCGGAAAAAACCCCCAGGTTCCAAATACAGCTCGACAAGTGGCCTCTCTCCCCGGGGAC
>NW_011430812.1:0-573 GCF_000754665.1 Bison bison bison
CTCTCTAGACCATCACAGAGGTCCTCAAAGTCAAAAGGCTGTGACATCACAAAATCACTTGTCTCCTAGCAATCAAAGTGTAGCTGTGACATCACAAAATCACTGGTCTCCTAGCCATTGAAAGGTGATGTTCAGCTAGTGTTTACTTCAGCATCAACTTAAAAATACAGCCTGCTTACAGAAATAGTAACCAAAACCACAAAGCATGCAAAATCTCATTCATAAAGAATTTTTACACAGAAAAATCACATCAATAAATCTACTTGGTTTCTGAAATAAAAGTGATTTATCACCCTTCTATACACACATTTTTTCATATTCAGTACTGTTACCCAAGCAAAATTGGTCTACTGGCCTCTGCAATAAAGTCTTTTAACTGTCTGGTTTTCAACTACTCTGTGGTCTCTGTACTTAACTTTCAGCCTAGCTGGGGCTTTGGCATCTCTAAAACTGTTCATAGGATAATGCTCAGGATGTTATTGATGGCCCTTGAGGGGAACTAAAGACCCTTGAATTTGACTAATGGCTAAATCATTATTATTCTCTATCACTTGATTATTATCCTTAGATTCT
>NW_011430813.1:0-528 GCF_000754665.1 Bison bison bison
GCTGGGAAATCTGGTCAACCACTTGTAAAAGAATGAAACTAGACCACTTTCTAACACCATACACAAAAATAAACTCAAAATGGATTAAAGATCTAAACGTAAGTACCAGAAACTATAAAAACTCCTAGAGGAGAACATAGGCAAAACACTCTCTGACATATATCACAGCAGGATCCTCTATGACCCACCTCCCAGAATATTGGAAATAAAAGCAAAAATAAACAAATGGGACCTAATTAACCTTAAAAGCTTCTGACACATCAAAGGAAACTATTAGCAAGGTGAAAAGGCAGCCTTCAGAAGTGGGAGAAAATAATAGCAAATGAAGCAACTGACAAACAACTAATCTACAAAAATATACAAGCAACTCCTACAGCTCAACTCCAGAAAAATAAATGACCCCAATCAAAAAAATGGGCCAAAGAACTAAATAGACATTTCTCCAAAGAAGACATACAGATGGCTAACACACACATGAAAAAGTGCTCAATATCATTTCATTATCAGAGAAATGCAAATCAAAACACA
>NW_011430814.1:0-430 GCF_000754665.1 Bison bison bison
CCTGTCCCCAGTCTGCAGGGACCCTGCGATCGGAGTCTGAAATCAGAGGAACCCTGAGGTTCCTGCCTCAACTGGAGATGAGGCCCTC
Source organism: Bison bison bison (assembly GCF_000754665.1). Lineage (NCBI taxonomy): Eukaryota > Metazoa > Chordata > Mammalia > Artiodactyla > Bovidae > Bison > Bison bison. The sequence continues at coordinate 89 of NW_011430814.1, forward strand.
TTCCAATGCACCAAACCCCGTAGAGTCCCGAGAGCCCTCCCCCCACTACCAGTTTCCCTGACTTCTCAGAGCCACCATGAGAAGCCACCTGGGGTCACCTGCACAAGTCGAGGGAAGCCAGGGTTTCCTGCCTCAACCCGAGAAAGACCTCGAGAGACCTTCTTCAACACGTCTCGAGGCCAGGTTCCCCTACCATGACTCGAGAGCAATGACGCGCTCCCCCTCGCCACTCGCATGGAGACCCGACTTCCCTGGCGCCCCACGAGAGGCTCACTGACCTCGCCGTCGTCCCTCGTGAGAAACCGCCCCCTGGGGCCGCCGCTCGAGAACCACCCCGAGACT
>NW_011430814.1:4701-5256 GCF_000754665.1 Bison bison bison
ACGCTCTTCCGATCTACCCAAGACGAGGCCTGACTCTCCTGTCCCCAGTCTGCAGGGACCCTGCGATCGGAGTCTGAAATCAGAGGAACCCTGAGGTTCCTGCCTCAACTGGAGATGAGGCCCTCTTCCAATGCACCAAAGCCCGGGGAGTCCCGAGAGGCCCCCCCCGCCCTACTCCAGTTTCCCTGACTTCTCAGAGCCACCATGAGAAGCCCCCTGAGGTCACCTGCACAAGTCGAGGGAAGCCAGGGTTTCCTGCCTCAACCCGAGAAAGACCTCGAGAGACCTTCTTCAACACGTCTCGAGGCCAGGTTCCCCTACCATGACTCGAGAGCAATGACGCACTCCCCCTCGCCACTCGCATGGAGACCCGACTTCCCTGGCGCCCCACGAGAGGCTCACTGACCTCGCCGTCGTACCTCGTGAGAAACCGCACCCTGGGGCCGCCGCTCGAGAACCACCCCGAGACTCCCCCGTCATCGCGGAGATGAGGGCCTTCGTCTCCTGCATGGCCTAGAGGCCAACCTCGCGACCTCTCTCCAAACCGCCTCAGGA
>NW_011430815.1:0-514 GCF_000754665.1 Bison bison bison
CAAAAGACAAAGATGTTGTGGATGTTTCTAGGATGAACAGTCTGCGTGCAGCTTCCTGTGTCCACAAGGCCATGTATGTCCTCCTTTACCGCCTTTCACTGGAATTATTGTCTGATGTCCACACAACTGTCTCTCCCTAGACTGAGCAGCTTGGAGGGCAGAGCCTATTGTACTAATGCCCGGATCCATCTGGCAAAGGGATGAGAATAGGCGTTTGTTAAGTACTAAGTGCAAAAAAAGGACTGAATGAGTGGATGACGTGGGGTCCTCTCCACCAGATGAATGGCTGTCACAGAGATGAAATAGACAGATAACAGGCAGCCCACTTGCCTCCTCACCATCTTCCCCAGCACAACCCAGAGTCAACCAGAGAGCCAGGGAGGGCCCTCTGGCACTAGCAGGGTCTCATTTTCAGGGTCCACCTGGCCTACAAAAAGATCAAGGAGCCTCCCCCAACAGACTACCAAAACCCTTGACCTCAACCCTCTGAGAAAAGTAGACTTGACCCAGAAAA
>NW_011430816.1:0-520 GCF_000754665.1 Bison bison bison
ATGGTAGCTTTATTCCTACTTTTTAAAGAAACCTACATTCCTTCTCCATAGTGGCTGTATCCATTTACATGTCTACCAACAGTGCAAGAGGGTTCCCTTTCTTCCATGTCCTGTCCAGCATTTATTATTTGTAGAATTGTTGATGATGGCCATTCTGACTGGTGTGAGGTGATACCTCACGTAGTTTTGATTAGCATTTCATTAATAATGAGTGATGTGGAGCATCTTTGCATGTGTTTGGTGGCCTTCTTAATGTCGTCTTTGGGATAAATTTGTTCATGTCTTCTGGTCACTTTTCAGTTGGTTGCTTTTTATCTGATATTAGGCTCGATGATCTACTTGTGTACTTTGTAGATAATCCTTTGTCAATTGCTTCATTTACAATTGCTTTCTCCTATTCTGAGGGTTGTCTTTTCATCTTGTTTATAGTTTTCTTTGCTGCTTATATACTTTGAAGTTTCTCTAGATGCCATTTATTTTTATTTTTATTTCAGTCATTCTCGGAGGTCTTGCTGTGATA
>NW_011430817.1:0-511 GCF_000754665.1 Bison bison bison
GTTGAGCTTGAAGCCAAACTTTTTCACTCTCCTCTTTCACTTTCATCAAGAGGCTTTTTAGTTCCTCTTCACTTTCTGCCATAAGGGTGGTGTCATCTGCATATCTGAGGTGATTGATATTTCTCCCGGAAATCTTGATTCCAGCTTGTGCTTTCATCCAGCCCAGCGTTTTCTCATGATGTACTCTGCATATAAGTTAAATAAGCAGGGTTGACAATATACAGCCTTTGAAGTTACTCCTTTTTCCTATTTTGGAACCAGTCTGTTGTTCCATGTCCAGTTCTAACTGTTGCTTCCTGACCTGCATATAGGTTTCTCAAGAGGCTGGTCAAGTGGTCTGGTATTCCCATCTCTTTCAGAATTTTTCCACAGTTTATTGTGATCCACACAGTCAAAGGCTTTGGCATAGTCAATAAAGCAGAAATAGATGTTTTTCTGGAACTCTCTTGCTTTTTCCATGATCCAGCGGATGTTGGCAATTTGATCTCTGGTTCCTCTGCCTTTTCTAAAA
>NW_011430818.1:0-580 GCF_000754665.1 Bison bison bison
GTCCCACGTTAGGAATTGGAGGTCGAAACGGTACTTGGCACCCTTGATGCGCCCCACCAACTTCCCCGGCATCCCGGTCTGCCTGGAGAGGAACACCGAGGTTTTCTGGCACCACTTCCTCTGAGCCCCTTCTACCCTCCTGATCTCCACAGGAGTGTCGACTCCCCTGCTTTGTCTGGAAGGGGTTCCCGACCTTCCGGTCGCACCTCAGGATGAGGCCGGTCTCACGACGACATTCCAGACGTGGCATCGTGGGTGCTTCCACATTTCGAAGCACCACGATTTCCCGGTCCCCTCTTGATAAGACCCCGATGCCCGCACACCTCTCCGATCTCCAGCCTGTGAATGAAGTCAACACGAAGGGGCAGTGACTCGCCCGTGCATCGTCCGGAAAAACCCCCAGGTTCCAAATACAGCTCGACAAGTGACCTCTCTCCCCAGGGACACCTCGAGAGGCAAGCGGAGTTCCATGTCTCAAGCGAAGATGAGGCCTGACTTTCCTGTCCCCAGTCTGCAGGGACCCTGCGATCCGGGTCTGAAATCAGAGGAACCCTGAGGTTGCTTCCTCAACTGGAGATGA
>NW_011430819.1:0-607 GCF_000754665.1 Bison bison bison
TCTAAATAAAATACTATCCATTATTTTTTGGTAAGGTTCTGTATTTTTCATCATTTCATGGATGTAAATCTGAGGTTATTAGAGAACACGAAATATACCATCTGCATTTCAGACTTCCCAATTAGACTGAACTTGTGAAACCGCTCTAGGCCGAGATGCCAGATGGCCGCCCTGCCGCTTGGTGTCTGTCTCCATCAGCCATGCCCGAAAGGCACGTGAGATCACAGATAGCACGTAGCGCGCCCAGAACACACAACAGGATCCTCCTGAACCCAGAACGGCGATTGTTATGGATCCACGTGGAGGGCGTCGATATCCCCACCTGATGCGTGACTAGGAGTCACACAGACTCGATGGGTTTGAGCTTGGATGGGGTGCCCTATCCGGAGAGATCACGTGGGTCAGAAAGCACACACGGAACAGAACACAACCAAAGACCACAGCCAAGTCGAGGGAGGGCTGAACCCGAGGACCTCACCGGGCCCGTGGCATCACGTGCCGTACACGGCCTCTCTCGATGGCCGAGAGGGACGTGGAATGTATGTGTCCCCGTATTGGTGTGTCGTGCCCGAAACCACGCCACGGAGAGGGATCGTGTCTGATGCTC
>NW_011430820.1:0-517 GCF_000754665.1 Bison bison bison
AACACAACAACCCAAAACCTGTGGGACACGGTAAAAGCAGTGCTAAGGGGAAAGTTCATAGCAATACAGGCACAGCTCAAGAAACAAGAAAGAAGTCAAATAAATAACCTAACTCTACACCTAAAGCAACTAGAAAAGGAAGAAATGAAGAACGCCAGGGTTAGTAGAAGGAAAGAAATCTTAAAAATTAGGGCAGAAATAAATTCAAAAGAAACAAAAGAAACCATAGCAAAAATCAACAAAGCCAAAAAGCTGGTTCTTTGAGAGGATAAAAAAAAATTGACAAACCATTAGCCAGTACTCATCAAGAAACAAAGGGAGAAAAATCAAATCAATAAAATTAGAAATGAAAATGGAGAGATCACAACAGACAACACAGAAATACAAAGGATCATAAGAGACTACTATCAACAATTATATGCCAATAAAATGGACAACATGGAAGAAATAGGACAAATTCTTAGAAAAGTACAACTTTCCAAAACTGAACCAGGAAGAATAGAAAATCTTAACAGAC
>NW_011430821.1:0-507 GCF_000754665.1 Bison bison bison
CCGGAGTACTGCCTACTGTATTGCTTTGTGCTCTCACCTCTGATTTCACTGGGGGCTGTCCCCCACCACCATCTCGCTCTCTCTGTCAAAGAGTTAAACTTACAGCTCCAATTCATAAAGTTCCTTGTCATTCTTCCCTTTAACTTCCAGCTGAGTCTCCATCTGGAGCGCGGAACCCACCACGCTTACTAATTATGCCTGGGCTGCTAAGACCGACTCGAGAAGGTGTCTAGGGTAGGCACCTTTCGCTATTCGAGAGGGCGCCTGCGGCCTACGTAAGTGGTGCAAACTTCTGTCTTGAGTTTGATTGGTCTTCCGCGTAAACCAAGCTACTCAGTCTCTTTTCTCCACCGAATTTTCCTACTGAGCTCTCCACATACTATTATTCTTGACATCTCTGATTAGCATATAAATAGTCGCCTAGGCCATCTCTCCTTCGAATACCCTGGATCAGTTGGGGCTTGTCCCCGGCAGGTGGCGACCGAACAGGGACCTCAGGAGGCAATA
>NW_011430822.1:0-648 GCF_000754665.1 Bison bison bison
GAATGGAAAGAAGGGCTCCCACCCACCCCCCACACACACACACACACTCCCCACCCCCACTGTTGACAGCCTTGTGACGAGAAACGGTCCCCGAAACAAGAATCAGACAAACCAGAGAAGCCCAGATGATAGTCCTTGAGATGAAGGAACTAAGCAGCTGGTTGAGATGGCACCAAGGGGAAAGGTTGCCCTTTTTTGTCTGCCCCTCTACTCCTTTCTTCCTGGACGCCTTAGGGTTTTTCTCATGGAGATTTGAAAGAAAGTGCACAAAAGTCATATGTGTTAGAATCAAGATTTTGCATTTAACCATCTCTCAAAAAGGAAGAGAGCTTCACCTGCACATGTTCTTTCAAAACCGTCAATTGCTTTTCAATTCTGGGGTTTCTCTCTTGCCTTGTTCAGTTAGCCTTAAACAGTAAAAATCAACGAAAACTACATAAAGATTCAAAGATACCAACAAAGGACAGCTTCTGTTTTTGAAATCATCTTTCCATTTAGTAGAACACGAGCTCTATTCTTTGTATTTTGCCTAGGGAATTAGCAATGTCCTGGTTCAGATGGCAAGGCATCCGCGCGCAGGAGACTGGGGTTTGATCCCTGGGTCGGGAAGATCCCGCTGGAGAAGGAAATGGCAACCCACTCCCAGTA
>NW_011430823.1:0-602 GCF_000754665.1 Bison bison bison
ATCGTGCAGCTCAGCTGGCAAATTTGTCAAGCATATGAACAGACGTAATCACGCAGCTCAGCAGGCCGTGATCACGTGACTGAGCATGCACGTTCACGTGGCTGATCATACACTGATCACGTGATTGATCATGCACTGATCACTTGGATATCATGCACTGATCACGTGGCTGATCATACACTGTTCACGTGTCTGACCATGCACTGATCACGTGGCTGATCATACACTGCTCACGTAAGTGATCATGCACTGATCACTTGGCTATCATGCACTGATCACGTGGCTGAACATGTAATGTTCACGTGGCTGATCACACACCTGTCACGTGACTGATCATGCACTGATCACGTGGTACTCATGCACTGATCACGTGGCTGATCATACTCTTCTCAGGTAACTGATCATGCACACATCAGGTGGCTATCATGCACTGCACACGTGGCTGGTCATGCAATGATCACGTAGCTACCATATATTGGTCACGTGACTGATCATGCACAGATCACGTAAATGATCATGCTACTGTTCAGGTGACTTACCATGCACTGTTCACGTGACTGATCATGCACTGATCACGTGACTGATCATTCACTGATCTCGTG
>NW_011430824.1:0-537 GCF_000754665.1 Bison bison bison
TTGTTTTGGGTAACATTGAATTCGTTTTGACTATGCTGGGTCTTTGCTGCTCGCTGGAAGTTGCTAGGACCTCTGGACTGCAGTCTCCCATCTCTTGCTGACCTCTTGTTGACCTCTGCAGAATCCTGGTTGGTGGGAGCTTGTTAGTTCCTTGTTCCTTACCCGGACCTCCTGTGGTAAGTGTTTTCTCTCCTCTGCGGCCTGGTAAGGGTGGGTGGTCAATTGGCATCCCAAAGGTGGCTAGAAGTCAATGATTTAGGCAGGCTTGTGAATAGATATGGGAGAAGGCAATGGCACCCCACTCCAGTACTCTTGCCTGGAAAATCTCATGGACGGAAGAGCCTGGTAGGCTGCAGTCCATGGGGTCGCTCAGAGTCGGGCACGACTGAGCGACTTCACTTTCACATTTCACTTTCATGCATTGGAGGAGGACATGGCAACCCACTCCAGTGTTCTTGCCTGGAGAACCCCAGAGACTGCGGGGCCTGGTGGGCTGCCGTCCATGGGTCACACAGACTCGGACACGACTGAAACGCC
>NW_011430825.1:0-642 GCF_000754665.1 Bison bison bison
ATAGCCGCCGCCTCCGTTTGCGCCTTCCAGGGCCCAAGAGTTTCCCACTTTGCCCCCAAAGCCTCTCAAAGTGTTGCCTAAGCCTGAAAAAGATAAAAAGTTTTTTAAACAGTGGAGCTTTTAAAACAGACTGCATGCACAATATGCAGAGCGTGCTCCTTGGAGAAAACCCCCTCAGGGGGGTCTCACCCAGGCTAAGAGAAAAGCCAAACGGTAAGGGGATTTAGCAACAATATTAACCCTTGACGAGGTTACTCCAATTCCAACGGGAGTGGCTGGCCCCCTACCTGAGGACATTGTAAGATTTGTCTTGGGGCGTAGCTCGCTTTCTTTTCAAGGAATTTGGGTGGTGTATGGTGTAGTAGATTCTGATTATATTGGAGAAATTAAAGTTTTGATCTCGCTGCCTACCAAAACTGTGCAAATTAATAAAGGTCAAAAGAGTAACACAGTTTTTGCTTTTACCTTACTATTAGACAAGAAAAACCTCGACTTCTCAAGCTAAGAGACACAGAGCATTTAGATTTAGTGATCTAGCCTTTTGGGTGCAGGAAATTACAGCTCCAAGGCCTTTAAAAGATCTTTTAATTCAAGAAAATAAAATGTCAGGGCTATTAGACACAGGAACAGATGTCTCTTAAC
>NW_011430826.1:0-548 GCF_000754665.1 Bison bison bison
GTTCTTATCAAGAGGGGACCGGGAAATCGGGGTCCTTCGGAATGTGGAACCACCCACGAGGCCACGTCTGGAATGTCGTCGTGAGACCGGCCTCATCCTGAGGTGTGACCGGAAGGTCGGGAACCCCTTTCAGACAAATCAGTGGAGTCGACCCTCCTGTCCAGATCAGGAGGGTAGAAGGGGCTCAGAGGAAGTGGTGCCGGAAAACCTCGGTGTTCCTCTCGAGGGAGACCGGGATGTCGGGGAACTTTGTGGGTTGCATCAAGGGTGACAAGTACCGTTTCGACCTGCAATACCTAACGTGGGACTTCTCCTGAGACACTGTAGCGGGAAAGGGCTTCATCTTGCGATGACGGGGGAACCACGTGGATTTTCTCGAGTGGCGGCAGGATTCTCGAGTTACGACGGGGAATTCAGGATGCCTCTTGTGTTGGCCCAGGGAAGTCCAATCTTCCATTCGAGTTGCGAAGGAAAGCTGGGGATTGCCTCTCGAGTGACTGCAGGGCCAACAGACCTCATCTAGGCTTGTGTCCAGAAGCCAGTGTTCC
>NW_011430827.1:0-532 GCF_000754665.1 Bison bison bison
AAAAATAAAGTCTGACACTGTTTCCACTGTTTCCTTATCTATTTCCCATGAAGTGATGGGACCAGATGCCATGATCTTCGTTTTCTGAATGTTGAACTTTAAGCCAACTTTTTCACTGTCCACTTTCACTTTCATCAAGAGGCTTTTGAGTTCCTCTTCACTTTCTGCCATAAGGGTGGTGTCATCTGCATATCTGAGGTTATGACATTTCCCTGGCAATCTTGATTCCAGCTTGTGCTTCTCCAGTCCAGTCATTTCTCATGATGTACTCTGCATATAAGTTAAATAAGCAGGGTGACAATATACAGCCTTGACGTACTCCTTTTCCTATTTGGAACCAGTCTGTTGTTCCATGTCCAGTTCTAACTGTTGCTTCCTGACCTGCATATAGATTTCTCAAAAGGCAGATCAGGTGGTCTGGTATTCCCATCTCTTTCAGAATTTTCCACAGTTTATTGTGATCCACACAGTCAAAGGCTTTGGCATAGTCAATAAAGCAGAAATACATGTTTTCTGGAACTCTCTTGCTTTT
>NW_011430828.1:0-648 GCF_000754665.1 Bison bison bison
TATGTGAGTTTCAGTTGGAAACAAAATTTTACAGTGTCAATTTATATCCTCTTGCAAGCAGGAAAAAGAAAATTTTGATTCCTACCCATCACTATACAGGGCTTCCCTGGTGGCTCAGTTGGTAAAGAATCCACCTGCAATGCAGGAGATGCAGGTTCAATTTCTGGTTGGGAAGATCTGCTGGAGAAGTGATAGGCTACCCACTCCAGTTTTCTTGGGCTTCCTTGGTGGCTCAGCTGGTAAAGAATCTGCCTGCAATGTGGGAGACCTGGGTTCAATCCCTGGGTTGGGAAGATCCCCTGGAGAAGGGAATGGCTACCTACTCCAGTATTCTGACCTGGAGAATTCCATGGACAGTATAGTCCATGGGGTCACAAAGAGTTGGACATGACTCAGTGACTTTCACTTTCACTTTCATCACTATCCTTTGAAATCTTTGCTTTAAAGGCATTTGTTTTGCTTTTTCAGCCTTATACTCTGTCCTAACCAAAATAGAGTTTTTCCTCCACTTCTGTGAAAATCTATAAAGGAAGCATGGTTATGTGTCTTTCCTGGATGTTGGGCTTAGAATAAGGTTTCAGCTGCTAAATCTCCTGAAAAGACAGTAATCTAGATGAACTCTGCAGAAAAGTTCATATTTTAAAGAGT
>NW_011430829.1:0-604 GCF_000754665.1 Bison bison bison
GAAATGTCAAGAATAATAGTATGAGGATAGCTCAGTAGGAAAATTCGGTGGAGAAAAGAGACTGAGTAGCTTGGTTTACGCGGGAGACCAATCAAATTTCAAGACAAGAAATTTGCACCACTTACGTAGACCGCAGGCGCCCTCTCGAAGAGCGGAAGGTGCCTCACCGTAGACACCTTCTCGAGTGGGTCTTAGCAGCCCAGGCATATTTAGTAAGCGTGGTGGGTTCCGCTCTCCAGATGGAGACTCAACTGGAAGTTTAAAGGGAGAATGACAAGGAACTTTATGAATTGGAGCTGTAAGTTAACTCTTTAGACAGTAGAGAGCGAGATGGTGTGGGGGACAGCCCCCAGTGAAATCAGAGTGAGAGCACAAGCAATACAGTAGGCAGACTACCGGTTTATTTGGGGGGTAGATGCTTGAGAATATCCGGTGGACTCCTGAGCTCGATCCCGCATTTGCGTATGCCCAGCCTCCTTCCTCATGAACCTTTGTCCAGAGTGGAAATGCCTCCCCGGTCTCCCGGCAACATGATCAGTGCATGCTCAGTCACGATATCAGTGCCTGCTCAGCCACGTGATCACTGACGGCACAGTCACGTGAT
>NW_011430830.1:0-813 GCF_000754665.1 Bison bison bison
CATGAGAAGCCCCCTGAGGTCACCTGCACAAATCGAGGGAAGCCAGGGTTTCCCGCCTCTAACCCGAGAAAGACCTCGAGAGACCTTCTTCAACACGTCTCGAGGCCAGATTCCCCTACCATGACTCGAGAGCAATGACGCGCTCCCCCTCGCCACTCGACTGGAGACCCGACTTCCCTGGCGCCCCACGAGAGGCTCACTGACCTCGCCGTCCTACCTCGTGAGAAACCGCACCCTGGGGCCGCCGCTCGAGAACCACCCCGAGACTCCCCCGTCATCGCGGAGATGAGGGCCTTCGTCTCCTGCATGGCCTCGAGGCCAGCCTCGCGACCTCTCTCCAAAACGCCTCAGGAGGCTTGACTCCCTTTAGTCCACCCAGTGAGCTCCAAGAGATACCCGTCGCGACTCGAGAGCAGACGGGGTTCTTGCTTCCACTCGAGATGAATGCCTGTTCCCCGGGTGCGTCTGGAATGCAACCCCGGATCCCGGTGCCCCCTGGAGAGGAACATTTGGCTTACTGGACACAAGCCTAGATGAGGTCTATTGGCCCTGCAGTCACTCGAGAGCAATCCCCAGCTTTCCTTCGCAACTCGAATGGAAGATTGGACTTCCCTAGGGCCAACACAAGAGGCATCCCGAATTCCCCGTCGTAACTCGAGAATCCCGCCGCAACTCGAGAAAAACCACGTGGTTCCCCCGTCATCGCAAGATGAAGCCCTTTCCCGCTACAGCGTTTCAGGAGAAGTCCCACGTTAGGAATTGGAGGTCGAAACGGTACTTGGCACCCTTGATGCGCCCCCACAAAGTTCCCCG
>NW_011430831.1:0-668 GCF_000754665.1 Bison bison bison
CAGTTCCCTGACCTGTGGTCCGCACCCCTCCGCCGCGCCCACTGGATGCCGATCCTTGGGGACCCAGGAGCGCACGCAGTGGGCGTTCCCAGCCGCCACGGCGACCCCCGAGAGGACAACGGGGGAAGCCCTCCCCCACCCCCGCCAGGAGCCGACCCCCGCCCCGCGCCGCCCCGCCCCTGCCATGCTCCCGGTGCCTTCCCAGCCGCAGTGGGGATCCCCGGAGCACAACTGGGACCGCCCCCCATCCCCGCCGCGACCCGGTTCCCGACCCGCGCCGCCCGGCTTCGCCCCGCCCCGGGCGCGCTCCCGGTGCGCTGCCCACCTTCACCACGGGCTCCCGGTGAGCCCCGCCCCCACGCCCGGTTCCAGGAGAGCCTCTGGGACCTCGCTCCCGCCGCCCGGTGAAACGGGAGGACAATCCATCCAGCCCACAGAGGCAATCCAAGCTGTCCTAGAATTCAGGGATCAAACGAGGGCTACGGAAAGGAAAGATGACCTGACCTAGGAGGGCCATGATATTCTCTAGAACCGGGACAAAAGTTGGTTTGCAAGGAAACTTGATTCCTTGGAACCCGGAAAGCTGGTTCTTTTCATATAGCAATTCCAAACCATGAGCTCCTTCCCAAAGCCTGCCTGGCCGCCAGCCCCCACCCCCCCACTCCCCC
>NW_011430832.1:0-690 GCF_000754665.1 Bison bison bison
ATACATCACAGGAGGATCCTCTATGACCCACCTCCCAGAATATTGGAAATAAAAGCAAAAATAAACAAATAGGACCTAATTAAACTTAAAAGCTTCTGCACAACAAAGGAAACTATAAGCAAGGTGAAAAGACAGCCTTCAGAATGGGAGAAAATAATAGCAAATGAAGCAACTGACAAACAACTAATTTCAAAAATATACAAGCAACTCCTACAGCTCAATTCCAGAAAAATAAATGACCCAATCAAAAAATGGGCCAAAGAACTAAATAGACATTTCTCCAAAGAAGACATACAGATGGCTAACAAACACATGAAAAGATGCTCAACATCACTCATTATCAGAGAAATGCAAATCAAAACCACTATAGAGGTACCATTTCACGCCAGTCAGAATGGCTGAGATCCAAAAGTCTACAAGCAATAAATGCTGGAGAAGGTGTGGAAAAAGGGAACCCTCTTACACTGTTGGTGGGAATGCAAACTAGTACAGCCACTATGGAGAACAGTGGGGAGATTCCTTAAAAAACTGGAAATAGAACTGCCTTATGATCCAGCAATCCCACTGCTGGCATACACACTGAGAATCAGAAGGGAAGAGACACATGTACCCCAATCGTTACATTGCAGCACTGTTTATAATAGCCAGGACATGGAAGCGAACCTAGATGACCCATCAGCAGATGAATGG
>NW_011430833.1:0-564 GCF_000754665.1 Bison bison bison
CCTGATCACGCACTGATCACGTGGCTGATCATGCACTGATCACGAAGCTGATCATATACTGATCAGGTGACCGTGCATGCACTGATCACCTGGCTGATCATGCACTGATTACCTGGATATCATGCCCTGATCACGTGGCTATCACGCCTTGATCAATTGGCTATCATGCCCTGATCACGTGGCTGATCATACACTGATCACGTGGCTATCATGTTTTGATCAATTGGCTATCATGCCCTGATTACGTGGGTGATCATACACTGATCACGTGACTGGTCATACACTGATCCCGTGACTGATCCTGCACTGATCACGTTGCAGATCCTGCACTGATCACGTGGCTGATCATACACTGATCACGTGGCTGTTCATGCACTGAGCACGGGGGCTGATCATACACAGATCACATTACTGATAAAGCACTGATCACTTGCCTGATCATGCACTGATGCGTGGTTGATCATGCACTGCTCATGTGATTGAGCATGCACTGATCACTTGCTAACATGCATTGATCACTTGTCTATCAGGCACTGAGCACGTTGACTGATCATGCAGTGATCA
>NW_011430834.1:0-705 GCF_000754665.1 Bison bison bison
ATCCAGGGGATCTTCCTGACCCAGGGATCAAACCCTCGTCTCCTGCCTTGTAGATGGTCCGTTGTATTGCAGGGTGATGCTTTACCGCTGAACCCCCAGGGAAGCATCTGAATCACAGACAGCGATCACAAACCAGAGCTCACACCCTGGCATGCGGTAGGCATTAGATACCATCGGAATAAATCTGACAGGTGAAGACAAAATCTGCCAGCGCCACTTTTTGCTACGTCAGGCGGGTAAATTCCATTAAAGAACTAGAGCCAGGGGCCCAGGACAGCAAAGCTACGGACCCAGCAGTCCCTGCCGAGCACCAGCGCGGCAGCGGGGAAAGCGTGGGTCAATTTGGAACCCGACTGGGGCGGGGCTGTTGGGCCGGTAGCGAACGGGCCACATGGTCCGAAGTAACTTCCTTTTTTTAACCTTTCTTTCTTTTGAAATAACGTCTCAACAGCGCCACGGAGCTGGGCGGACAGTCCTGAGACCTCCGGTCGCAGACACGGCGCCGCCGCAGGGTCGCGTACAGGGCGGAGCGAGGCGCGTGGACAGCTGGAGTAGAGCCCGGAGCCCGAGACGGGGTGGGGGCGGGGGCGGGCCCCCGCACAGGGCCCCGCGCCCGCGCAGTGCGCGCGCGGGGCGGTCCCAGAGGCAGCGGGTTGTGGTCCGGTTCCGCCGCGGAGACACGTGAAGGTCGGTGAGTTGGTGTGG
>NW_011430835.1:0-661 GCF_000754665.1 Bison bison bison
TTTCTTTTCTAGTTGATGTATCCATAGGTGTGAGTGGGATATTAAAGTCCCCACTTATAATTGTGGTACTGTTAATTCCCCTTTCCCTACTTCCTTGCATTTGCCTTGCATCTTGAGGTGCTCCTAAATGGCACAATGGACTAGTTACACCTAATTGTTATATATAGGCATTACACTCATTAGTAATGGAATCATGTTTTTTTCCTAGTGCAGTCCTGAGCCCACATCTTGGTCCCTGCACAAAAGCAGGCTGTATCCTTCCCATGTTCAAGCCCTGAGAAACATCCCTGAGCCCACATCTCGGTCACTGCACTGAACTAGGCTGGGTCCAGCACTTGCTCAACCCCCTGGAAATACTCATGAGTCCACATCTCGGTCACTGCACTGAACCAGTCTAGGTTCTGCCCTAGTTAGTCCCCTGACACATACCTCTGAACCAACATCTCGGGCCCTGCCCTGAAGCAGGCTGGTCCTTCCCATGTTCAAGCCCCGACAAACGCTCCTGAGCCAAACTCTTGGTCACTGCACTGAACTAGGCTCGGTCCTACACTTGTTCATGACCCCGGCTGCGCCCAAACACTGCTGGGCCCAAACACTGCTGCGCCCAAAATCTCCTGCCCTGCACATGATCCAGTCTGTGTCTTGCCCTTGTTAGATTCCC
>NW_011430836.1:0-607 GCF_000754665.1 Bison bison bison
GTGGCTGGTCGTTCACTGATCACGTGTTTATCATACGGTGATCACGTGACTGAGAGGCGCTGATCACGTGACTGTGCCGTCAGTGATCACGTGGCTGAGCAGGCACTGATATCGTGACTGAGCATGCACTGATCATGTGCCAGGAGCCGGGGAGGCATTCCACTCTGGACAAAGGTCATGAGGAAGGAGGCTCGGCGTACGCAAATGCGGGATCGAGCCTCAGGAGTCCACCCGGATATTCTCGAGCATCTCCCGCCCAAAAAACCCAGAGTCTTCCTACTCTATTGCTTTGTGCTCTCACCTCTGATTTCACTGGGGGCTGTCCCCCACCACCATCTCGCTCTCTCTGTCAAAGAGTTAACTTACAGCTCCAATTCATCAAGTTCCTTGTCATTCTTCCCTTTAACTTCCAGCTGAGTCTCCATCTGGAGCGCGGAACCCACCACGCTTCCTAATTATGCCTGAGCTGCTAAGACCCACTCGAGAAGGTGTCTAGGGTGAGGCACCTTTCGCTATTCGAGAGGGCGCCTGCGGCCTACGTAAGTGGTGCAAACTTCTTGTCTTGAAGTTTGATTGGTCTTCCGCGTAAACCAAGCTCTTCAGTCTC
>NW_011430837.1:0-631 GCF_000754665.1 Bison bison bison
GGAGAAGGAACAATACAAATCCCATTTAGAGAAAGCAAATGAACAGTATATACTTTAGTGCTTTTTCAGTTTTATTATTTTATGTCCATTATTGGGAAGAAAGCTAAGAGTTTAAACAGCAGGTTTTATTCATTGAAAATATATATAAATATATGTTTCATACTTGACAGTATAGATGCAGCCTGCTCAGAAATCACTATCATAACATGACTGATATATTCAAAGATTACACCAAAGTCAGCAAAAGTTAGGCATTTTACAAGTAGTATTATAAAAGGTCATTCTTGCTCTACTCTCCTTATATTATGCCTTTATTTTCTCCCACCTAGACACCACCTATATTTTTTAGTGGATATTTTGATGTTGCTTTCCTGCTCCTCCAAAGACAGACTTAAATCCTTGTGGTGAATGCAGCATCTCAGCATGGTAATCAGTTCTTGGAAGACATATGTTGTGTTTCCCTTCGTAGCTTCATTATCTATGTTTTTATGAATTTCTAGAGATACATTAGGCAAATATTTTCAGTCATAATAAGCCACTTTTCACAATTTTTCCTAAGCATTGTTTGGGATTGGAAAGAAACTGTCTTCCTTCCTACCAAGTTAATCACAGATATTCAATTCTTCTATGT
>NW_011430838.1:0-506 GCF_000754665.1 Bison bison bison
ACTGATACTGTGACTGAGCATGGACTGATCACATGACTATCATGTAGTGATCACGTGACTTAATGGCGCTGATCATGTAATGATCATGGGCTGATCATGTTTGCTATCATACACTGCTCATGTGCCTCGGGAGGGAATAAACAAAGAGCTGAGTAGGCACGAATCAAACAGTCAGCAGGCAATAATCATGGAACTCAGCTGTGAGGAATCATGCTGCTCAGCTGGTAATAATCAATCAGCTGAGCAGGCAGGAATTATGCAGCACAGCTGGCACTTGTCAAGCAGATGACAGGCAGGAATCGTGCAGCTCAGCTGGCAATTGTCAAGCAGATGAGCAGACAGTAATCACGCAGCTCAGCAGGCCCTGATAACGTGACTGAGCATGCACTGTTCACGTGGCTGATCATACACTGATCACGTGATTGATCATGCACTGATCACTTGGATATCATGCACTGATCACGTGGCTGATCATACACTGTTCACGTGTCTGACCATGCACTGCT
>NW_011430839.1:0-722 GCF_000754665.1 Bison bison bison
TTTTGTGTCTTGTCGCAGTCTCGGCATTCAAGTTAGCCAGCGTCAATCAAATTATTGCTTGGGGGTTAGAGGTGGGGGCGTCTTGGAGTTATCTGACTCCCTCTTTCACTTTCTTAAGGAGGGAGAAAAAACCCTTTTCATTAAATCGTAAGAGATATGCCGTTACAGTGTAACTTGTTAATCAAAACAGGCTTCCCAAATCCAAATGCAATTAAAATTGAGTTTTCAGACCTTTATCTCCTTCCTCCTGGGTGTGTAGTCTGCTCTGGGAACTCCTGCTGGGAATATTGCTTTGAAAACACTAATGCTGTAGCGGGCCCCTGGATATGGCACCAGGGAAGGAGAGGGAGGCTGGGGGGGAGGTCTGTACTGTCAATTAAAGTGAAAGGAATCTGAAAGATGAGGACAGACACAGTGGCACTCTGCAGGGACAGACGTCTCTGCAAGGCTTGCCCCAGAGACCAGTAGCTCCATCATTCTCTCTTGTGGTCTGGGTTGAGAATTGCTATCCCAGAATCACATGCCAAAATCATGGGGAGTTATTTTGCGGGGGAGGGGGGAGAAGAGAAGTGAGGTACCCTAAAAGAGTAAGTGATGTATTGGATGAATTCATGTCTGATTCCTTAGAAAGCCTCTACAGCACACTATTTAAGGACTTTACGTAACTGTGGCATTCCCAGTGATACAACTCCCCCACTGTAGAGCAATTATACTTGCAGCAT
>NW_011430840.1:0-659 GCF_000754665.1 Bison bison bison
CGAAGGGGCCGTCTCAAGGTGGAGACATGGAATGGCTGGGTGGGGCGGATCACCATTCAATAGAGAGAAGCTCGAGGCGAAGTCAGAGGCTCTGACTTGACTGGAAAGCTTTCTGCATTTGAATGAAGCTATCCGGCGAGGCCCTGCAGGGGGAGGGTGGGGGAAGGTGGGGGTGGGGCCCACAGACAATAGCCCCTGCCTGCAGGGCCTGCTGGCCTGCCGGCCTGCCGGCCTGCCGGGCTGAGGGGGCCCTTTGGCGGCGGCGGCGGCGGCGGCGGCGGCGGCGGCGGCGGCGGGGCCACGACCCCGACTCCGGCAACTCGATCCCTTCAAGGAAACTTCTGGGGTGACTCCTGTCCAGGGAATACATCCAGATGGGCCTGTTCTGAAAAGGCCCGAGTCACAGTTGTGACAGGTTCTCTGGATCTCTTGACACATGGATTGACCTGCACCCTCCCATCCTGTCAGACCCTTTGGACACGCTTGAAGAGGTCTTTGGCCTCGGCCAGAAAACAAGCCGAGATAAACAAACACGTTTTTTGTCTGTGTTTTTGAACAGGGCGGAAGATGATGCGTGGCCGTGGATTGGAGAGAAACCTACGCCTCTCACACGCCTGAAGGCAGGAAGTTCTCAGGGGGACGGAACCTGCCTTCACTTC
>NW_011430841.1:0-650 GCF_000754665.1 Bison bison bison
AAGCGTGGTGGGTTCCGCGCTTCAGATGGAGACTCAGCTGGAAGTTAAAGGGAAGAATGACAAGGAACTTGATGAATTGGAGCTGTAAGTTAACTCTTTGACAGAGAGAGCAAGATGGTGGTGGGGACAGCCCCAGTGAATCAGAGGTGAGAGCACAAAGCAATACAGTAGGCAGACTCCGGTTCTTTTGGGGGGGAGGATGCTCGAGAATATCCGGGGGACTCCTGAGGCTCGATCCCGCATTTGCGTATGCCGAGCCTCCTTCCTCATGACCTTTGTCCAGAGTGGAATGCCTCCCCGGCTCCCGGCACATGATCAGTGCATGCTCAGTCACGATATCAGTGCCTGCTCAGCCACGTGGTCCCCTGACGGCACAGTCACGTGATCAGCGCCTCTCAGTCACGTGATCACCGTATGATAAACACGTGATCAGTGAACGACCAGCACGTGATCACTGCATGCGCGGTCAGGTGGTCAGTTCCTGATCAGCCACCTGATCAGTGCGTGCACAGTCCCCTGATCAGCGCCTGTCAGTCACTGATCACTGCCTTGATAAACACGTGATCAGTGCCCGAACAGCCACGTCATCAGTGCATGCGCAGTCACGTGATCAGTGCATGATAGCCACGTGATCAGTGCGTGCACAGTCC
>NW_011430842.1:0-665 GCF_000754665.1 Bison bison bison
AACATCTGCTGGATCATGGAAAAGCAAGAGAGTTCCAGAAAAGCATCTATTTCTTCTTTATTGACTATGCCAAAGCCTTTGACTGTGTGGATCACAATCCACTGTGGAAAATTCTGAAAGAGATGGGAATACCAGACCACCTGATCTGCCTCTTGAGAAATTTGTATGCAGGTCAGGAAGCTACAGTTAGAACTGGACATGGAACAACAGACTGGTTCCAAATAGGAAAAGAGTTTGTCAAGGCTGTATATGTCACCCTGCTATTAACTTATATGACAGAGTATATCATGAGAAATAGCTGGACTGGAAGAAACACAAGCTGGAATCAAGATTTCCGGAGAAATATCAATAACCTCAGATATGCAGATAACACCACCCTTATGGCAGAAAGTGAAGAGGAACTAAAAAGCCTCTTGATGAAAGTGAAAGTGGAGAGTGAAAAAGTTGGCTTAAAACTCAACATTCAGAAAATGAAGATCATGGCATCCAGTCCCATCACTTCATGGGAACTAGATGGGGAAACAGTGGAAACAGTGTCAGACTTTATTTTTCTGGGCTCCAAATCACTGCAGATGGTGACTGCAGCCATGAAATTAAAAGACACTTACTCCTTGGAAGGAAAGTTATGACCAACCTAGATAGCATATTCAAAAGCAGAGACATTA
>NW_011430843.1:0-693 GCF_000754665.1 Bison bison bison
GCAGTAGACGAAGGCCCTCATCTCGCGATGACGGGGGAGTCTCGGGGTTGTTCTCCAGCGGCGGCCCCAGTGTGCGCTTTCTCACGAGGTACGACGGTGAGGTCAGTGAGCCTCTCGTGGGGCGCCAAGGAAGTCGGGTCTCCAAGCGAATGGCGAGGGGGAGCGCGTCATTGCTCTCGAGCAATGGTAGGGTGCCGGGGACCAGCCCCGGCTGATCCAGGGTATTCGAAGGATAGACGGCGTAGGCGAAGATCAGGAAACAACTGCTTAATTAAATGTTAATTAAGGATATAAAGAGTAATAGAATGAGGATAGCTCAGTGAGGAAATTCAGTGGAGAAAAGAGGCTGAATAATTCAGCCAGAAGGTAAGAGAAAGAACGACATGGTGAGACCAATTTTCGGTGAACAAGGACAGCACTTTATTTTTCAAAGTAGTTTTTATACCTTAAGTTATGCATAGAGGATAATGGGCGAAGGGGTAGAGTCTTGCAGCAAACCAGGCTTTCTTCCTGCAAACTTATCATATGCAAAAGCTTAGGTGATTTGCATCATCTTCTGGCCCAGAGGCCTGTTAATATTTTAAGACCTTTTCTTCAGAAAACTTATTTTCTCTAAAGGTGTTGGTCAGGAGCCACCCTCCAAAAAAGCATTACGATAAAGTTGCATTCCTACAGACGCAAAGGTGTGGTGGG
>NW_011430844.1:0-666 GCF_000754665.1 Bison bison bison
GCCCCTGGAGAGGAACATTGGCTTCTGGACACAAGCCTAGATGAGGTCTATTGGCCCTGCAGTCACTCGAGAGCAATCCCCAGCTTTCCTTCGCAACTCGAATGGAAGATTGGACTTCCCTGGGCCAACACAAGAGGCATCCTGAATTCCCCGTCGTAATTCGAGAATCCTGCTACACCTCGAGAAAACCACGTGGTTCCGCCGTCATCGCAAGATGTAGCCCTGTGCCGCTACAGCATCTCAGGAGAAGTCCCACTTCAGGAATTGGAGTTCGAAACGGTACTTGTCACCCTTGATGCGACCCACAAAGCGCCCCGACATCCCGGTCTCCGTCGAGAGGAACACCGAAGTTTTCCGGCACCACTTCCTCTGAGCCTCTTCTACCCTCCTGATCTGGACAGGAGGGTCGACTCCTCTGCTTTGTCTGGAAGCGGTTCCCGACCTTCCGGTCGCACCTCAGGATGAGGCCGGTCTCACGAAGACATTCCAGACGTGGCCTCGTGGGTGGTTCCACATTCCGAAGGACCCCGATTTCCCGGTCCCCTCTTGATAAGAACCCGATGCCCGGACACCTCTTCCAACTCCACCCTGTGAATGAAGTCAACACGAAGGGTAGTGACTCGCCCGTGCATCGTCGGGAAAAGACCCCCAGGTTCCAAATACCGC
>NW_011430845.1:0-591 GCF_000754665.1 Bison bison bison
TTATAGCCACGTGATCAGTGAATGATCAGTCACGTGATCAGTGCATGATCAGCCACGTGAATAGGCGTGTTGAGCTAGCGTGATTACTCTCTGCTCATGTGCTTGACAATTGCCAGCTGAGTCGTGTGTAATTCCTCCCAGCTCAGTTCCATGATTACTGCCTGCTGACTGATTCCTGCCTACTCAGCTCTTTGTCATTGCCTCAGAGGCACATGATCAGTGTATGATAGCAAACATGATCAGCGCATGATCAGTCACATGATCAGCACCATTAATCACTTGATCACTACATGATAATCATGTGATCAGTCCATGCTCAGTCACGGTATCAGTGCATGATCAGCCACGTGATCAATGCATGATAAGCCAGGTGATCAGTGCATGATCAATTATGTGATCAGTGCATGATCAATCACGTGACCAGTACATGGTAGCTACGTGATCATTGCATGATCAGACACCGTGACGCAGTGCATGATAGCCCCGTGATCTAGTGCTATGGTGAGTCACGTGATCAGTGCATGACAGTCACGTGATCAGTGCATGATGAGCCACGTGATCAGTGCATGATCAATTCCGTGATCAGTGCAT
>NW_011430846.1:0-566 GCF_000754665.1 Bison bison bison
GTGGAACCACCCACGAGGCCACGTCTGGAATGTCGTTGTGAGACCGGCCTCATCCTGAGTTGTGACCGGAAGGTCGGGAACCCCTTCCAGACAAAGCAGGGGAGTCGACCCTCCTGTCCAGATCAGGAGGGTAGAAGGGGCTCAGAGGAAGTGGTGCCGGATAACCTCGGTGTTCCTCTCGAGGGACACCGGGATGTCGGGGAACTTTGTGGGTCGCATCAAGGGTGCCAAGTACCGTTTCGACCTCCAATACCTAACGTGCGACTTCTCCTGAGACACTGTAGCGGGAAAGGGCTTCATCTTGCGATGACGGGGGAACCACGTGGATTTTCTCGAGTTTCGGCAGGATTCTCGAGATACGACGGGGAATTCAGGATGCCTCTTGTGTTGGCCCAGGAAAGTCCAATCTTCCATTCGAGTTGCGAAGGAAAGCTGGGGATTGCTCTCGAGTGACTGCAGGGCCAATAGACCTCATCTAGGCTTGTGTCCAGAAGCCAGTGTTCCTCTCCAGGGGCGAAAGGGACTCGGGGGTTGCATTCCAGACGCACGCGGGGAGACAGGCATCC
>NW_011430847.1:0-553 GCF_000754665.1 Bison bison bison
GGTGTTCTTGCATTTCCTTCTTCATCCAGTTCAGTTCAGTTCAGTTAGTCATGTCCGACTCTTTTTGACCCCATGGACTGCAGCACGCCAGGCCTCCCTTTCTGTCACCAACTCCCGGAGTTTACTCAGACTCATGTCCATTGAGTCGCTGATGCCATCCAACCATCTCATCCTCTGTTGTCCCCTTTTCCCTTCTCCTCCTGCCTTCAATCTTTCCCAGCATCAGGGTCTTTTCAAATGAGTCAGTTCTTCACATCAGGTAGCCAAAGTATCGGAGTTTCAGCTTCAGCATAAGTCCTTCCAATGAATTTTCAGGACTGATTTCCTTTAGGATTGACTGGTCCGATCTCCTTGCAGTCCAAGGGACTCTCAAGAGTCTTCTCCAACACCACAGTTCAAAAGCATCGATTCTTCTGTGCTCAGCTTTCTTTATAGTCCAACTCTCACATCCATACATGACTACTGGAAAAATCATAGCTTTGACTAGATGGACCTTTGTTGGCAAAGTAATGCCTCTGCTTTTAATAAGCTGTGTGGGTTTGTCATAGCTTTT
>NW_011430848.1:0-660 GCF_000754665.1 Bison bison bison
AGGCCTGTGTTCCTTCCACTGTGGCATTGTACGAAGAAATGTGCGGGTTTTTTTTTTAATTTGTTTTTTGTTTTTCTTTTTTTTAGTAAAAGATTCCGAAAAATGAGGGAAACAGGAAGCCCAGAGGTGCCCCTGTAGTTTGGCGAAGGCCTTAGGAGGTCACTTGGAAATGCTGCTGGCTGTGAGGGGGGGAGGGGGCAGATGTGCACAGAGCTGTGCAGGCTTGTCCTTTGCATGGATGTTCTTTGTAGAAATCCACCTCGGAGCCATCTCCTGATGTGTAAGAATTTCCCAGACAAACCTTGAGCTAAGCAATGTCGTTTTTTCCTAGAATGTTGGTCTTCAGCGATGTTCAAAGCCTGTGTATTTCGGCTAGACTCTGGCTTCAGGTCCGGTTACCCCCAAAAGGCTCAGAAGCGACCTGAACCAAACAGTTAAGTTTTCCTCCTACCTTGTTCTCCTCATCTATGTTAAGGAAATGACATATTTGCCTGGAAATCTGCCTTTCTTCAAGATTCATGTCAATCTATTTTTAGCCCGGGATGACTCACCTGCTGCCCATGTTATCTCAATGCATGTCGTTTGTGGAGGGGGTCGTGGTGTCATGCTCTGAGACACTGCCTTTCGTTTCCTTAGCAGACTACTAGTGGCTGCATCACC
>NW_011430849.1:0-549 GCF_000754665.1 Bison bison bison
ACTGAGGGAAACAAACCAAACCCAAAGTAAGGCAAACAAAATACTGATCTTTAGTTGCCAGATATTCAAGTTGGACTTGAGAGGGTTGCTGATAGGAAGGAAGATGGACAGAGTACTTTTTAAGATGAAGGAACTGTTATGTATAACATTGGAGTGGTGAATTTGTGCAATTGATTAAATCCATAGAACCATATATTACCAAGAGTGAACTTTAATATATGCAAATTTAATAAAATAATCAACAGGATGTCAGGGGTCCTAAAATTGAATGAAGAATGTGAAGTTCCCTGTCCCCTTGCGCTCTCTCCCAGAAAAATAATTGCAAATTGTATTATTCTGCTTCAGCTGCCATAAACAAATCCACAGACTATATGACTTAAACAATAGTAGTTTATTTTTCACAGTACTGGAGGCTGGAAGTTGAAGCTCAGTGCCAGCTTATTGGTTTGTGGTTAAAACTCTCTTCCTAGCTTGCTGAAGACACTCTTACTGTATCTTCCAGTGATCTGTCAGTGGTACAGGTGCACTGAGAGATCTTGCTCTTCACTA
>NW_011430850.1:0-714 GCF_000754665.1 Bison bison bison
TAAGTGACGACAGTGTACTGAAGAGCTGGGTCATTTCCAAATAAATTAAAGTTCTGAAACGTTCACGCCTTGAAAGGACCTCCCTTTTACACAGAAACAAAAGAGATTTGTGACTATCCAATAATAGTGTCTGGCACCATCCTGACATGTGAAACGTAAGAAAGCAATTTTTTTTCTTTATTTTCTTCTGATCTTGGGGGGTGTGTGTGTGTGTGTGCGTGCGTGCGGGGGAGGGGGGGGCGGCTACTATCACTGATAGGTATGTTCAACAATCTGTCGAATGCCAATATAAGAGTCAGTTCCCGGTTGCTGAAGGGTAAGTTCTTGGTATTAAAAGAAGGTATGTGGAATGAAATCGCATTTTCTGAAGGAAAACGACGTCGTTCTTTCTTCCAGGTGGCAGTTTCAGGATGGGAGAAGCAAAGGAATGGGTACAGAATGGGATAAGGAGGTTGTAGGGAAAGTGGACCCCCAGAAAAGAGTGTTGTGCCTAGCACAAGGTTTCTTGAGAGGTTGAACTGCCTTTGCTAATGGACTTTAAGTTTCTTTACCTCTTCCGTGATCTCTTCTACGTTGACCTAGAACAGAAATCTTTTGTTAGCCTTTGGCTAAGTGGAGAAGTATTGTTTCACGGTGACTTGTGTGATCCTACCTGACTGTTCTAAACCCTTTTGATATCTATGCATTGCTGCTGCTGCTGCTGCTGCTGCTGCT
>NW_011430851.1:0-585 GCF_000754665.1 Bison bison bison
CGTAACTCGAGAATCCTGCCAAACTACGCGAAAATACCACGTGGTTCCCCGTCCATCGCAAGATGAAGCCCTTTCCCGTCTACAGTGTCTCAGGAGAAGTCCCACGTTAGGTATTGGAGGTCGAAACGGTACTTGGCACCCTCGATGCGACCCACAAAGTTCCCCGACATCCCGGTCTCCCTCGAGAGGAACACCGAGGTTTTCCGGCACCACTTCCTCTGAGCCCCTTCTACCCTCCTGATCTGGACAGGAGGGTCGACTCCCCTGATTTGTCTGGAAGGGGTTCCCGAACTTCCTGTCACACCTCAGGATGAGGCCGGTCTCACGACGACATTCCAGACGTGGCCTCGTGGGTGGTTCCATATTACGAAGAACCCTATTTTCCCGGTCCCCTCTTGATAAGAACCCGATGCCCGGACACCTCTTCGAACTCCACCCTGTGAATGAAGTCAACACGAAGGGGCAGTGACTCGCCCGTGCATCGTCGGGAAAAGACCCCCAGGTTCCAAATACCGCTCGACAAGTGGCCTGTCTCCCCGGGAACACCTCGAGAGGCAAGCGGACTTCCATGCCTCAACCCAAGAC
>NW_011430852.1:0-670 GCF_000754665.1 Bison bison bison
CTACTTTTAAACTGGTTTTTAGTTAAGTGTGTCACACCCAGATGCAGTTGACTTTTAAAAGTGTTTCAGTCCTTGCTATTTCTTTCTAAACTAATTATTTTATTTTTAGCCATTCTGACTAGCACAAGATATTTTCTCTAGAGAATGAAATCTTTTCTTTAACAGGAAAGTGGATGAAAGGAGGATAGGTTTGTTCTGGATATAGGTGTTTTAGGTTATTTCATGTTTCTGTGAATGGTGCATATTATACTGATCAATTAAAACAACACCATTCTTCTGTTTAATATCTTCTGCAGATGCAGGTGAAAGGGCAGTGAGAAGCCTCAGGAGTTCCTGAGGTTGATCTGCCCTGAGACAGGACTTCAAAGCGTTACCAACAGATGGTTGTCCACCTCATTTGTAAAAGTTGCTAGGGGGAAATTCCACAGTTGTTTTCATCCTGAATCCATCTGTGCTGCATCCCTTTGTCAGGAACGTGTGTCTAGTATCTGTCCAAAATCTCTCCTGTTTGAATGTAAGTCCATTTCCTCTCGTTGTGACCTTCCTTGATGGGAAGAACAGCTGCTCGCCATCCACTGTGTAATGTCTCTCCACATGGATCAGCCTTTATATATCAAATAGAATTCTTGGCTGCTTCAAGAGACTTAGGTAAAAAACCCTATGTTTGATT
>NW_011430853.1:0-539 GCF_000754665.1 Bison bison bison
ACTGATCACGTGACTGTGCATGCACTGATCCCATGGCTGAACTTTCACTGATCACGTGGCTGATCATGCACTCATCACGTGACTGATCACGCACTGATCATTTGACTGATCATGCACTGATCACGTGACTGCCCATTTACTGATTATGTGGATGATCATACACTTATCACGTAACTGATCATGCACTGATCATGTGGATGACCATGCACTGATAAAGTGTTGATCATGCACTGATCATTTGACTGAGCAAGCACCGATCACGTGACTAATCAAGCACTCTTCACGTGCCTGATCCTGCACGGATAACATGGTTGATCACGCACTGATCACGTGGCTGATCATTCACTGATCACTGGGTGATAATGCACTGATCACTTGGCTGATCATACACTGATCACGTGACTCATCATGCACTAATCACGTTGCAGATCCTGCACTGATCACGTGGCTAAACATACACTGATCACGTGGCTGTTCATGCACAGATCATACACTGATCACATTACTGATAATTCACTGATCACGTGCCTGATCATGCA
>NW_011430854.1:0-576 GCF_000754665.1 Bison bison bison
CCAGCTGAGCCATGCGTCACCTGCCCGCTCATCTGCCTGATAATCGGCAGCTGAGCCGCGCAGCACCTGCCCGCTCATCTGCCTGAAAATCGCCAGCTTAGCCAGGTCACACCTGTCCGCTCATCTGCCTGATAAACGATAGCTGAGCCATGCGTCATCTGCCGGCTCATCTGCCTTATAATCGCCAGCTGAGCCTCGCGACACCTGCCCGCTCATCTGCTTGATAATCGCCAGCTGAGCCGCTCAGCACTTTCCCGCTCATCTGCTTGATAATCGCCAGCTGAGCCCCGCGACACCTGCCCGCTTATCTGCTTGATAATCGCCAGCTGAGCCACACGACACCTGCACTCTCATCTGCTGGATAATCACCAGCTGAGACACGGGACACCTGCCCGCTTATCTGCTTGATAATCGCCAGCTTAGCAAGGTGACACCTGTCCGCTCATCTGCCTGATAATCGCCAGCTGAGCCGCGCGACACCTGCTTGCCCATCTGCTTGATAATCGCCAGCTGAGCCAGCGCGACACCTGCCAGCTCATCTGCTTGATAATCGCCATATGAGCTGCACGACACCTG
>NW_011430855.1:0-692 GCF_000754665.1 Bison bison bison
GCTTAGATTTTTCTTCCCAAGATTGAGTATTGATAAATCTTAACCTGAGGTTTGATCATATCTCAAAGTAAAAAATGACCATAATTTGTAGAGCCATAAAATTAAAGTTTCAGTTAATGATCAGACAACTGACTATATAAAAACATACAGGTCTGTATTAAAAAGAAACTTCTACATTAAAAGAAAATCACCTGAAGGAAACATTCTCTCATAGGTGGTTTTAAGATGGAATATGAATTAGAATCATCTGGGGAGCTTCATAAAAATGTTATTTACCCAGGACTCATGCATGAAGCTTCTCATTCACTGGTCTAAGACGGGGACAGTGTATACATATTTGTAAAAGCTGCCTCGGTAATTCCAGTTGCATCCTAGTGATGGCTAAGAATCATTGCTCTCTATGTCTATCGATAAAGTTGAACTGCATGACACTGCCAACATAAGGTTCCCTTTTTACATACAAAAATAGCAATTTCATATGATTCATCTGATAGAAAGTGGTCAAGTGGCCAAGGATTAAAAACAGCCAACACTGTATGACTTTGTACCAGGCACAAAGTTCTTTATACTTGTTGCTGAAAGTCTGGTAACACCAGTCAACAGATGAGCAAAATAAACCCAAACTTCACATGACAAGGTAAGAGGGACAGAGGGGGAGCTGAGACAGAAGATGAACTGAGTTAGAGATGAGG